>NC_049169.1:51988088-52288088 GCF_009769625.2 Cygnus olor
GGAAGGGAAGGGGGAAGGAAAGGAAGGAAGGAAGGAAAGGAAAGGGAAGGAAAAGGAAGGAGCGGAAAGGAAAGGAGCGGAAGGAAAGGAAAGGAAAGGAAAGGAAAGGAAAGGAAAGGAAAGGAAAGGAAAGGAAAGGAAAGGAAAGGAAAGGAAAGGAAGGAAAAAGATCAAGTATCAAGTGTTGTTATGGTTTTATAAAATTATAAAACAATTTATTAGAAGCATTATAAAATACTACTAAATTAATCAGTGTTACTATTAATAGTCTTTATAGATTAACTTCTTGCTAAGAAAATATTTTAAACAATAGATAAAATACAAGATCCAGGACTTTTGTATACTATTTAACTCTATTTGAAGCTTTTCAGTAAATAAGAGAGGAAAAAATGTGTTGTTAAAGATAAAACTTTATTTTCAATATTGTTCTCATAGGTAAATAGAAATAATGAAGTAAATGTAAAATGAGGAAAACCAAATTTTGAATAAATAAACTTGTGCTGATATTGCTTACTCCAAAACTTTTGATTAATTACTATAACATAAATCAGTACATTATTAGTTGGGAGTTTACAACAGCAAGTGTGATTAACTTCATTTCATATACAGGGAAACTGAAAGACAAAAAACTTTAAAATACTTGTTCAAAAGATACATGGAAAACTGATAAAGACAGTATTAATGCAAAAGGGGCAAAAGTTTTTTTTTTTTTTTTTTAATAATACCATTTATATGACTAAAAGGGATAAAAAAAAAAGAGGATGGAAAGTAAAGACAGAATGGTACATTAAGAAACATGATAATGCCTACAAGACAGAATGATCAGTAGACAGAAATAGGCCAGATGGGAAAGAGTCTGATAATCACTACAACATCAAAAGAGTCAGGTCTTTGTGGTTAGAAATTCCAAATGAAGAAGAATAAGGAGGCCTGCCCATCGAGCAGATTCAGACACAATAAAGATTTAAGATATTGACTGTAAACTGAAAAGAACTCAAATGGAGAAAAAATTACTGAGTGTTCTTCATGTCTGGCCAAACAGCTTCCTGATTTCTTCTGAAAAGCATGGATAAGTAGCAGACAGGCAATATCATAGAAGTGGAAAGTCAATGAACACGAGAGTTCTGCCAGGCCAGCAGTTCTCATAGCAGGGATCTGATCACAAATGGAGTTTTAGCACCATGGAGTGAGAGCAAAGCCTTGCTTTGAGCTTACATTGGTATTGGGGTTATAAACCCTGCAGATGCAGAGCTTGCAGGCAGCAGTTTTTGGAAATCCAAATATAGTTAATGAGGCTGAACAGAAGATTTAAAGGAGATGCCCAACTGCTGGGACGAATTTTCAGGGAAAGGACTGTTCCCAACAGATGAAGTTGATTCTGAGTCTGCAAGTAAGCCCAGGTATCCAAGATCAAAGCCAATTCCTCAGAGAATGGGGTGGGAGAGTCTCAGATAATCAATCTGCTTACATTTAGTAAAGAAGAAGAAGAAAAAAATGATAAACAGAGTGGTAACGAATACAGAAGACAAAGAATAGTATTCTAGGAGAAAGAAAATATGAGCAGTGATAAGAATACAACGGTAGCAAGAGCAGAAGTCAGGGATGCAAGACTGTTAGAGGAGATTGCTTAATTTAGCTAGGAAATTGGATGAACCTCAGAGAAAATAACATATCCTTACATTAATGCAAAGACCTCTGAAAGTAAAATGAGAGACTTAGAACAGCTAGTGTAAGATATGGAACAGAGATCAAGTTAAAGATTATGTGTAGTATTCTGGAAGCTGCTGTTGAAATCCTTGATTAAATGAGAACTGAACATAAATAAAATATATTTGGTTAAAATCAACTCTAGAGAAGAAATCAGATTTTTTTTTTTGAGGGAGGGGTGGCGGTTTTTTCATTTGTAATGTCACAGTTCTACTATGAGCCCTCAAAATGGGACACTGATATGAAGAAATTAATATTAGTGGCAAGAAATATTAGAGCAGACTGTGCATACAGATAGAAAACATGGATAATTTGTAGAGTTATTATTATTCGATATCCGATAGCAATAGTTTCTGAGCAGGACATATGATAGATTTCCTTATTGACAAGTAATTAATGAAGCAAAAATAAGTGATTTACTTTTTTTGGGGAACAGTGAAGTTGTAAGGGAAAAAATCAGTTAAAGAAAGTTAACGGAAAATTACATGTTGAGTCATCATTAACTAGTGCACTGGACTAATCAGAACGGTTAAGTAATTCTGTGACTAACTATATTGGTCTTAGAGGACCCAAGGGTAAGAATTTAGGGAAAGTTATTAGGAAAGCTTGTAGACATACAACGAGGAAGTACAAAATCTCTTTCAGTAAAATTATACAAGAACTACGAAAGCTTGCCTGAGCTTTCAAGAAAATTGATGGTGAAACTCCTGGTGGCAAAGAGAGCTTTGCTAATGAGAGTGATTAAAATGGAAAAATACCTCTACATTAAATGTTCAATTTCTGTGTAGCTGAAGGCAGCTGAGGGAGGAAAAAGCCACATTATTCCATCTCAGAATATCTAAAGTACTATGCATGATTTTAAACACATTTTAGTAAATGTTTTAAAGAATCTTCTTAGCAATTAAATAAATATATATAAACTCAAGGTTTGCAAATATGTCTGCAAATAAGATAAACAGTGAGACTACTCATTTCACTTCAATTGTATGCAGATTTTCAAACAAATTTGGAAGAAAAGGTAGTCAAAAGAAAGAAATAAAAATCAGTAAGATCCTTATGGGTTTACTAAGGATAATTCCTGCACATTAGTTTCACATATTCATCTGATAAAATAGTATTTTCTTTAACTACAGGAACTATTTTCTGAAATTTGCTAAGTATTTCTCATAATATGGAATCATACATGCATTGTACTTACACCCTTCTGTAAAAATCTTCTATTTACTACTACGGAGACAGACACTCTTCAGGTGGGCCTATGTCCAAGTCCCTTATATAACTAGGAACAACAAATGCTACATCTGTGTTGCTTTGTGCATGAGCTACTTAGCCTTTAACGGAGACGTAATAAATTAGCTCAGGTATAACACTTTGCTATTACAATATTGTAGTAAGCTATCACAATGCCTGCTGCTTTAAGACCCATGCTAAAATCTCTTCACTCTGTGCATGACTAATGAGTGCACATGATGCATGAACATTTTTCTATATATTTCATTGCTCTACAAGACTACTTTATATACTCTGCCAAAACAAAGGGAGAAAGGGATAGCATTGCTCTCCATAAATACATAATGACACATGAAATACAGAGACAGAAAACTGTTTAAAAACTTTTTGGCACAAGAACAAATGACAATGAATAGACTGTGACTAGATATTCAAAGAAAGCCTCTAACCATCTCAGGAGAGAAGTTCGGGACCAGCTTTCAGTAAGATGTGGTCATGAAATCTAAGTAGTTTTAAGACTAAACATGATAAACTTGGGGATGTGCTTATGAAGGTAAGTTGATGATGATATAATGGAACTGGATTTGATAATGCAAGTCCTCCTCTCTAGTTCCTTACTTCTGTGAACGAAACAGAATATCTTGGTCCCCACTCCCTGACCTTAGCTTCTGGGCCAATAACTAAATTCTAATTCTGTGAATATCCTGTAAGATTACTTTTCCTCAGATTTATGACTGTAATGATTTCAAATGAAATGATTTGAAATGAATTGCTTGTGGCTTTTGACAGGATGATCAAGAGGTGCTTGATTCTTAAGGTATTCTGCTTAAGGAATATGGAGTACACCAGTCTGCAAAAAACAGCCCCTTATACCACAGATTTTCAAGGAGTTAAAAAGTAATTTCCATCCTTAACCATTAACAAATAAAGTGGCATGTGTAAGGCATGGGGAAAATCTAATGCAGATTTCATATTTACTCCCCAGTTGTTTTGCTGCAAGTGGTAGATTCTGTGGCCAGTAATGGATTGCAGAATTGCAGAAATGAGTGAAGACATACATTTGGCCTTGCCAATCCTGAGATCAAGAAATGTGTTTGGATTTTCTCAGCCCACCAGCTTGTGACTTGGGGTCATATGTTAAAATTTGTTCAGACTGATTTGTCCTGAAGCCCCTCACTCAGACATGCAACACATAGCCACAGACATTTTGCAACTTCTCTTTAAAACATGCTTTTCTTCAAGCAATGTACAGATTAACATGGGTTTAGCCCATGCTAAATCCTAGATCCATAAATTTTAGAATACATTTTGGTGGGGCTAGAATTTCATTCTGGCTCATCTTATAAGATGAAAAAACATAGTAAAACACAGTGAAGGTATATGTTTAAAATAGACTATCTGGACGAAACATAAGGAAGAATTCTGAGTATCGTGTACTGTTTCAGGCAAGAATTGAGCAAGAATACCATTCAGAACTGAGTCGGCAGTACAATACTCAAAATGTGGAATATATTGTTACTCTACAAGCAAAAATAACTTTCTTTGGAGGGTTATCCTGCAAGCATTAAACAAACAAGCAAACAAACAAACAAAATCACTTAATGCTATTTTATCACTTCCTTCAAGAGTTATCATATATCATGAACAGATCTCTTTATGCTTTGCTATATATTTTATGTGATGTGATGCTTATATATGTGGGCCTAAAAGATAATGATAATATTTTTATTAGCTTCATTTTAGATGTGTTAAAACTGAGGATATGACAAGGTGAAAGCATTAGACTTTTATTTAGACATTTAATATTATGAATGCAGTGTTGCAACACAAACCTGCATAGACTGCTGGTCAGAATTGTGTAATTCCGTAAAATGCTGGCCTCTTCTTTTTCAAAGTAATTGTTGTCTTAAGTTGGACCTATCAATAGCATCCATGACAGTGACATCTTTTCTGTCTTTTGCAGCAGAATTATTTTTTTCTCCATGTCCTGAGTGGCCATGTTAGAACACTCTGTAGAAATGTACATAAACTTGCCTAAATACATTTGAAATTTGTTCAGTTATTTACATGTAATTCTGAATTACCTTAATTGAAATAATAGTCTCTACCTGTTACACTGTATTATCAAAGTACCAGTTTATTTAAAAATACATACCCAACAGTTTTCTGGAAAATGTCGCATCTTGAATATAACATATCATGAAATGAAACTTCTTTGAACTCACATACAATTTTTATCTGTTTCATTTTTTTTACCTCTAGTCTCAATGAATTTTGGGAATCAGAAAGTATTTCCCTATGGTATGATTTTATTGGCATGATTTTATGATTTTATAGTAAACCTACTGGTGTGATTTAATATAATTTCTGAGATTCTCAGTGTCTTATGCAAATGAGCATAATACACCGAGTCTTTCCTTAGTCAGCAGTAATTTCTGTATTTCCAAAACCAAAATTCAGAAGTTATAGCTATGCTTACAATTTACTGATGCTTTGTATCTAGCTGAACAATACTTTGAATGCTATTTGTTTCTTTTGTGAATGAAATGAGGTACTTTTAAAATTTATTCTACTGGAGAAATGACAGTCAATATAACGTTCCATCTATTATACCTACACCTTCAAGTTAAGAGAAAATTAAATTTTAAATACAGATTTTGAAAACTAAGTAGTCAAACCCTCAACTTGTAGTGTTCTTGGAAATGAGTACTTTAATCTCTATACCCACCCAAGCTTCGCAATGCATTTTGACTTGCCCCAGACTGGGAGTGAAGTGCCTTCCTAAATATTTTCAGAACACAAATGCAAGGGCACAGTAAGCAGACCTAGGCTCACTCTGTCCAAAGAGATAATTCATGTCCCAAGGCATGAAAATTTCCTTCAAATCCCAATGAGATGCCACCTCCTAGTGAATGAGATGCCTCCTAAGAACAGCTAGCTGAATTCTGCGATAAGAAGTCCTGAGGACTTGTCAGGGGTTCTGTATATTTACTTTCCGAGCAAAAGTTCCTCAACAGGTCCATTACCACAAAATCAATGAAAACAGGCAACTTACATAAAATACTTGCACTGTGTCATGTCTGTAACCCTTTTGCTACCATTGGAGACAAGGCATATTATTAATTCCATGAATCACCTGTAGATCACCAGTAGTTAACCAAACAGGCTTACATTTAAAACAAACAAAACAACAACAACAAAGTAAAAAGTTTCAGATGTGATTTACAATCACTGGATCATGAGGCTTTTTGAAAAACATGGAAAAAAAAGACAGACCCTTGAAAACTGTAGTTATTATATATACGTTAAAAAGTTCATATTTTTTCTTTGTCTAGGATCTATTTCAGTGTTTTACAACTGTGGCTAATGTTTAGCATAACCTATTTTATTTTTCTACTTGCTCTGCACTTGCTGGGTGATTTATTAACTCCTTGGACTTACCCTCAACCCACTCAACCACATTATTTTTAAGTTTAATGTCTAGAAATTTCATTTGTATACTGTGATATAAATTCTTGTATTTATATCTGTTGTTATATCTTCAAGAACAGAAGATTTGGCTAAGTAGCTGCTAGCTTTTTATGTTGCTGCCATCAACCTAGTTTTGATGATATCTTTCTACACTGTCAAAGGTACAGAGAATGTCTCCATTATTAGAATTTTTATCTTCATTTTCCACATTTTCACAAGTAGCGTAATACTCTTTGTTAGGTATAACTGAAACATGATTTTATAGAGTCTTCTGCTTGGTTTGGATGCTAGCTTAATATATCTTTTATCTGTAATGAATCTTGTGGTGCTCTGAGCATCTGGAATTTGTTTATCTTTCCAGTATTCTATCATTTAATAGGATGCTATTGCTTCAGATTAGGAAGTATTTATGATGTTTTGCTTCTCCAATAGGTGACAGAAGGGCACACTTAATCTGGCCAGATTTCTATGAAAGCTCAAAACTTCTAGGACTTCATTTCTAATGTTATTCTCTACTAGAATGAGGTAGGCAGCAACTTCTTAAATTGGGTTGGTTGGACACTGAAGTCACCATCAAACCCAGCTTCCTGAGTTGCTTAAGTATATATTTAAGACACAAAGCCTGCAGACAGATTTAACTTTTAGAATGTTCCTCTGTTTTGTCCTCTAAAATAAGTTAGTAGTTAGAATTTATGGCTGTAATTGTAAAAATATTTCAGTCATCTTCTCAGAAGACTGATAAATACTGCAGTTAAGTTATACAGTGTAGCAGACAATCCACATTTTTGACAACATGGACAGAGGTGTTTGATAAGGTCAGCAAAAAGGAGCAAATCTCTTGTATCTGTTGATATTTTAAAACAAATATTTAGAGATGAAAATGCAAAAAGCCGTTTAAGTATAGACAGACTTTAAGAATTCAATCGTTGCTGCAACATGTAGGAACAACAGCTGTTTATCACTGCTCCCACTAGTTGACAAAGTCTCAACAGATTCCTTCCCTAGATAGATATTAAAACACCATGGCTTCTGACCTGATCAAGACATCTTGCTTGTAGCTCATCATTCATGAAAGAATCATACTGAAGTGTACAATAACGTTTGTACATCTGCTAAAAATACTTAGCTGTTGTCCAAGAACTTTGCTTAAGTCATCAGGTTGTTCTATGGTGAAAAAGCTTTGTAGGGCCAGATTGAATGTAATCTTGTCTGATATTTTCTTATTTTTGGAAGGATAGGCCAAGTTAAGCAAAAAATCCAAGAATCTTCTCTCCTATGCACCAGTTCCCATTAATGCAATCAGAAATGTGAACACCAATATTTGGACATGCTTTAATAAACTGAAAAGCTATTCAGTTGTCCAAAAACAGTGTTTCAAACTGGTTGAGACTTAGACAGGACATTAACAAATGGTGCTGTCTAGAAGTGACATTGGCATTGACAATAGGCATATAGAAATTATATTAAACAGCAGCAACAACAACAGATTTTCTTGTTCGATTTCTATCAGAGTCTGAAAGTAGCACAGGATCAAAATTCAGGCTGAACATGATCCTTAGAACAATCAACTTGTTGTCCATGTACAAAACTGGATTTCCTATTGACAACATACCTGGCTTTTTGATGGTTTTGTGTGTAGCATCTGCATACTTACTATGCATCAAGTCATTATTTTAAATCTGTAAAAATAAAGTTTTGGTGTAAAGCAGTGTCCCAGAGACTTAAGTCATCATTGTACAGCTGTAGTAGACTGGTGAAATATCTAGCATAGTGGATAATTGCTGATGTAAATCAGCTTACACACTATTCTGTATTGCAATAGCTGAAGCTAAAAATCAGAGCTAATAATGAGAGAATAATAAAGCGAGAATACTAACAATATTGGCAATTTCAAAAAGCGTGAGATGTGGTATTATCTGATTTCATATAGCCACCATGTTAAAAAGCATTATTTACATGCACTGGGATTTTTACCTATACTTGTATACAACAGGTTCATTTAACAAGAACTTTTTTAAATGAAGCACTATGCAACAGACTCTACAGAGAAGTCCTGAACACGTTCAAACCACTAAACAGTTCACGTCCTGGCAGTTCATGCCCTGGACCATGAATGAACCTTAGGGATGATTATAACCAGTAATGATGACAGTCAGTTATGATTATTTCAATTCAAATTTACTATGTATACTGACTTATATTTATTCCTGTTTTGGTATGTGCTTGTTTACTTCATCTTAGTTTGAAGAATGTTATTTCTATCTTTCACCTATAACAGAACAACATGCCATCATACTAATGAACAAATAGTTCAGGGCAGAAGTGATTTTTATAGATACTTGATACTTGATATTAATTAAGACTGCAGTTATTCAATAGTTAGAAGATTTATAAAAATACGTTTTATTAACTTAGTAGCTTTTTCAGGAATGCTTACTTCCAACAAAACTATAGAAGAACCAGTTGTATTTAAAATTGTTATGCAAGTGACAAGACAGTAAAACCCAGAAGAAAAATAAAGCATAAAATTAGTATAACTGCTATCTAAAACATTTTCCTTCAAATAGGGCACATTCATTTTCTCCACTTGTGCATTTTTTTATCTAATGTTTAGGCAAGATAGAGGTTTTTATACATGAGCATCTCAGATTTGCTTTAGGATGTTTCTCATGCTGGCATTTCTTGTTTTCCACTTAGGCTGTTTCTCTATGTCCACAAATCTCCTGAGTCACAAGCACAGTACATTAAGAGTCTAACCAGCAAATGAGGCATTCTCTCTGCATGTGTAGGCTCTTGGCTTACAGAATGATAAGTTATCCTCCAGTGTAGCTCAACACTAAGTTGTCATTGCAAACTTCATGTCCATCAGTGGCTTCTTGTGCTTAAAAAATGGCAAAAAAATAGCAAGCTACTTTTGTTTCATATTTCATTGTTTACACATGGGAAAAAAAGTGCTTCTACTTTATAGGAGCTGGAACTATCTGCCTTTTGAAGATTAAACTAAAGTGGAATTTAAAGATGGTTGTTAAAAGTTCCAATAAACTTAATACAAAGATTACAAAGATTATTGCAAGATTTTCATTAAAAACGTCTAATTTACAAGAGCTGCAAAGTGCCCTAGCCTTCCTATTCAGAATGTAGATTGCTAGTTTAAAGTAAGTCTGAGGAAGATGAAAATATTGCTGTTGAATGGTTACTACTGTGTTGTTTTATATCTGCCTCTTTAATTATAATAGTATGTGAAGAACTGCAATTGCTGAAAACAAATTCTAAATAACTGATGATATGTTTGGTGAACATTAAAAACTGCAGGATGCCTTTCTCATGGTAAAATTAGTCATCAGTCAATAATTGATGATATCATTAAAGATCTAAGCTCGCTGTTAACCGTACACAGAATTTAAAAGAATCCAGGAATGACATTTACTGTGTCAATTAACTATGCAGTCATATGATACGGTTATCTTTATTGGTTAATTTACTTTAAAAAGTGTAATTCTTATAATCTGGCAGTAGAAAACATAATTTCCTCCCCTTTAGTATAAAGAATTTAGCTCACCATTAGAGCCTTCTCGAGGTAATTTCATTTTTACTGAGTTCCAAATAAGATTAAATCACGAGATGCAAAATATATTGCTTACGGGATTTTTTAGACATAACTGAAATACAGCCTGTGGAAATTCTTAGTTCAGTGTACTAGTAACAACACGGAGAAATACACCATAGTGTGACGAATTACTTTTGATGATGGAGATGAAATAAGAACATAAGTTTGCAGGACAACTTTCTGAGTAAGATAAGTGGAAGTGCAAATCAGCTGGCGAGTCCAAATTTCTAACTCTTTGAAAAATTCTTCTTGTTTGTAAGAAAGGTTTTTTTTTTTTTTTTTTTTTTTTTTTTTTCAGCATGTGGTAAGATTGAAGTTGATGCAATAATTATTCAGACAACATTAAAAAGGTTTGGTCTTCACTTCATCATGCCTATCTCCATCAAAGTAAATATCCCTTTCTTTTCCGGCTGCCATGCCTTTGAACTGCTTACTTTCTTGGTTTTATTACAAGCCTTCCTTTATAGCCAGAATCAATATATATATATATATATATTTTTTTTTTTTTTTCCAGAAAAATGCACATACACACACAGAAAACCAAACAAACGACAAAAACAAAACCAAACAACAACAAAAACTGGTAGAAAGCCAGTGGACAGGCTTAATGACAGGAAGTTTCAGGGGTGATTAAAGGGAATATCCCAACTCATTGTCATGCGGTTTGTGGCAGCGGTGAAAGCCTGAGCTGCAAGACTTGTGCGCCGCCACCACGGGAGATGGTTGGTGCTTCTGTCCTCCCCAAGCTTTCTCTCCATCCCTTCTTCACTCAACATCCCTCATCCCCCCAGCTGCCTGCCGCTTTCCAGCACGCAGATGGACCCGCTGCGGCCGCCCTTCTGACTGATTCCCGTCCTTTCTCAGCCCCGCGCTCTCAGCCCCCTCACTCTTCCTCCGGAAAACCTCCGCTATCTCCCAGGAAACCCACGCCCGCTGCCGTGCTGAGGCTCCCCCACCGGCCTGTGTCCCGCTCCCCAGCCCAAGGGGCACCGCGGCGTCGCCTCCCGCAGTGGGGTTCCGCGGCGGGGCCGCGCTGGAGGCGCAGGGGCGGCAGCGCCCGCGGCGGGCGTCTCCATCCTCCTCCCTCGGCCTCCTCTGCCCTCCTCCCGCCAGCACCCAGCGGAGGAGATGCTGCTGCAGGCAGTGTGTGTGTGGGGGGGCGCGCTCCTCCCTGCGTCAGGAGGTGCGGCTCCCCCGCCCGCCGCTGCCCTCCCCCTTCCTCTCCCCCCGCCGCTTTTATGTCTGTCTTTAAACGCCGCCGCAGCCGGGGCTGGCCACATGTGCCTGCCGTCGCCGCCCGCCTGCCGCTGAGCCCCGCGCCCGCGCAGTCCCGCTCGCCGCCCCGCGCCCGCGGGGGCACCCGGCCCCTTCCCGCTGCCGGCGCCCGGCGAGCCCCGCGGGCGGAGGAGGTAAGGCGGAGGCGGCGGCGCAGGCGGCAGCGGCCGGTCGGGTCCCTCGCGTGTGCGCCGGGTACAGCGCGGTATCCCCCTCAGAGGACAGCAGCGAGCGACCGCCCGCTGGAAGCCGCCCATGCGGTTTTAACGCAGCGGTGGGTTAGGTTATAAGGGAGCGCGGTGCTAGCTGTTTATTTATTTATTTATTTATTTCTCTCATTACTATGGCGAGGGATTTGCATCCTTTGCCTACCACGAGTGACAGCAACCGCATTCATCTCCCTCGCGTGGCGCACGTAGTGACCGTGCAGTTTGCCTATCGGGGAAGGACGGGGCGAGGGCCGGCAGGCGCGGAGAGGGGGTGCTGCCAGTCCCGCCGGCAGCGGCCGCCTGCATCCTTGTTCCGCTCCCTTCCTCCTCCCGCAGCCGCGGAGGCAGCGCCCGCAGGCTGGGCGGAGGCCGGCGCAGAGCCCGGCGCTGCAGGGGCGGAGGCGGCGCCCGGAGGGGAGAGGCCGGGTGCCTTCCGCCGCCGCCGTCCCCGCCCGTATCCCTCATCCCTGGAGGGGCCGGCGGGCTCGGGGCTGGTGCGCCACGGTGTCAGCCATGTTTGGGTGGGTATTGTAATGAGGACCTTTTCCCAACCTCGGGGCGTCTGGGGCTTGTTTTCCGTTCAGGATGCGAATGGTTGCAGCCCACTGCAACATCCGCACGGCGACGGGTCCATGGTTTTCTTACCGTGATTATTTTTTTCCCTACTCTATTTTCTTATTATTCCTTTTAGTTTCCTATTCCCGCATTTGGTGGTTTTGTTCCGATTTCGCTTGTGTTAGAGTGAACTGGGATTTCTTTGAGGTGCTTTGCTTTTCCTGTGGAAGTAAATGAGATGACTGAAATATGCCCTCACTGTCACAGTCTTGCCAAGGAGAGGTTGTAATAGGATTTATTCCATTTCAGCAAATTGCACTATGTTTTATTTGTAAAAGATGTAGTCAAGACCTCACCCTTATCAGCCATTTTATTTTGTCTGTGTGATATTGCTAACATATCACGCTCACTGCCGTAGTATTGATTTCTAAGAGAAGCCTAATTATTTTCAAATAGTAAGTCACTGTGAATATGCTATTGTCACATACTGTAGGATTGGGATCCAAATCTCTGCTCCACCCTCCAAAGAAAAGTATAAATGAAGAAAATAAAAATTTAATTATCTGATGTAATGTACATATGCACTGGATGTATTATCATTTCTGCTTTCTCCAATTGATAAAAAGTTACTTCAATATACCTTTTTTTTTTTTTTTTTCGTTTCTGTTTAGCAGTGTGGTTTCTAGATACTCATTATCAAGATCTTATTAAAAAGGAAACTTTACAAAGTAAATAGATAAAGAGAGCTTAATTTTGTCTTGGCTAATATACAAGATTTTGGTTTACACATAGAACATGTTAAGATAATGTTAGAATTACAATGTGATTCTACATTTGATGCATATCAACAATTCCCTTGGGATTCAGTTTTGCACTTCAGATTCAAGAACAGGAAATCCCATTGGTTTTGATTTGTGGATGAAAAATGAAGCCATTTAATTGCTGTTCAGGTCTGCCACTGACAGTGAAATTGAAGAAGTCAAACTGCTGAGACACCTCAAAACTGCTTTTGTGGGATGAGCTGATTCATGTTGACCTCTAGTGTGTTGTCATTTTTACAGTTTTCTTTTTTCTTACAGGCAAGCAAAAGAAAAAGTAGTAGTGCAGATTAGGACCATATAGTTTGAACAACTCTGTCAACTCTTTTTTCTCTTCTGTATATTGCAAAAGCCTGTATGCACAACACTTTTAAAATGTTGAATTTATCGAAAAAGAAAAAATAATCACAGGTTATTAAGAAAAATGTTTGGGAGATAGCAACAAGAAACACACAATCTACTAATTATAGGTAATTCTTTTGGTATGAATTGCATTGTTATGTTTTATTGGAATAGTTGCTGTGTGAGTGGTATAGAATTAAATTGCTTGAGAAGTATTTGCAGCAGGAATCTTTTGGGAAGATAGTTTTTCTTCTGAAAATCTCTAGTGCACAGCCAAGAGTGTCCACAATTTTAAGTGCATGTGCACCTACATCCCCAGATGATCCATCGCACCGACTTTTTCACTCATATAAAGGTATAATGTTCTTGCTTGAAAAGACAATATCTATTGGTTTTTGGAAGAACAGTTTTGGGTCCTTTGCTCATTTTTATATATCAGCATGCCAATAGATTGTAATAAATAAATAAATAAATAAATAAATGATCAGTAGCAGCTTTTCAGTGTGACTAAAGATCTCTTATTCTCAATTGGTTGCAGAAGAACTTTGACATATCAGCGGGTAACATCTCAAACTTAAGCAACTCCATTCTTCCTTGAAATTTAATTCAAAGTAGCCTTGCTGTTACTCGGGAAATGCTAGGAAAAATACAATGACAAATGTTAGCTGAATGTTATTCTTCTAAGGAGCTGAGTGCACAAAATGTGGGAAGTGCATACTAAGTAGCAAATAACATTGGTAACTGTTAGAAGAGTTTTAAGGGAGTGGTAATAACTGATCCGAGCTACCCAGAAGCCTGCAATGTAACATAATCTTCTTCACTCTGAGACTGTGCTTCCATATTTGCTATTGAAGAAAGAAAAGAATAAGGTTGTGTAATGCTATGTTCCAGCAAAGCCCTGAATCTAGTTCATGGTGGCAGTAGTCTATCTTCCACTTGGGAAAATAGACTTCTGCTGTTGGCAAATGCTATTATTTTTGTATTTCAAGTGCCAGAAATTCATACTGCAGTGCAATGATTCAGCATGCTCTTCTTATGCTAAAAATGGAAGAAGGATGGGAAATGGGAATAGGGAGTTTCCAGTATAGGATTTTCTATAAGGGAATTTGGATTAATCACTTTCTTTTTAAATTCGGGATTTACTCTAATTTAAACGGAGAGCTGATTTATGTCATGAAATTAAACAACAGATCTGAGGAGAACCAAGATTTGTGATAACGTCTGTGACAATTCATCTTTTTTGCTTATGTGTAGAAAACAAACAGAGCAGAAATCAATAATATATACATAAATATACATATATTTTTTTCCCCAAGGACAACCTGATTTTATTATTGATCCATTCAGATGCCAGAGGGGAGAAAATTAAGGTCTGTAGGGCAACTATATATCTGATAACGTCTAGTTTCAATACTACATTTTGAAACTTAATACACTTCAGTGTTTAAAGGAATTCTTTAATATATTTTCATATTCTCTCCCATCTCAAAAGCATGTATAGATTTACAGTAAAATCATGGTCATGGTAAGTTTAATGGTTAATATAGAAAATAGAGGTTTTATTCATGTTGCAACAGTTATGACTTTTTTACTTCACCATGAAAAGTGAAGTATCTTCAGAATTGTTAGCATTACTTCACACAACTTCAGCTGGAAGAGCAGGTATCTACTAAATTTGAAGAAGTTTCCTCCATCTGAGTGGGAAAGTACAATGATAGCACACACCCCGCCAAGTCTGTGAAGTATTTCAGTGAAGTTGACTGTGAGAAGAAATGCTGAGAAATCTATGAAAGCGTGAGAAGAAACTACTGTAAGATGAAATAAGTCAAAGATTACATGCAATGAAAAGAAAAAAAAAAAAGGCCATTCAGGAGCTCTAAGTTGTTACACTTCTCTCTCAGATATTTCTGTTCAGCATTGAGTTGAAGAAATATGAACATTATCTGGGAAAGAAAATCTTACTCTTGTTATCAAACCATTGTGTTTTTCTTAAAACTGTAGAGAGTGTTCTCCCGTAAACTAGACTCAGGGAGACTAGTCTGAGGTTTAAAATTTTCATCAGGTTCTTGATGCATTGACTGGAAGACATTGTATTGGAACCTGAGAACAAATTTCTGGTAATATTAAGCAGACCCAATGTCACTGAAGTTTGTATAACTACCCATCATTACAGCAAGACTGAAATTTAATCTTGTGTCTTAAATATAGTGATTGCAAGAAGAAATGCTGAGAAGTCTATGGAAAGCTGGTGAGAAACTACTGTAAGACCCATATAATTTCAAAGGTTACACGCAATGAAAAGAACAAAAAATAGTATTTGCTATAGTCTAACGATATTTTTAACTTTATAGAAGATACCAGAATCAAAAATATTCTTTTTGTTGTTGTTTTCAAGTTTCCCATACCCCCCAGGTTTTTATTTATTTTTTTTAAAACACTGTCATGTAGTGTCTGTGGTGGGCGTAGAATGTCTCAGATACATTTATCTACACTCTTCAGTGATGCTAAGTTTCATTGCTCAAAATATAATTATCTTTCATTATGCTCAAGTTAGGTACCTCTTGAATCTATATCTGTAACTAACAGGCTGCATTAAATGGACGAGGGCAAAGTCCTATATCATGTAGTTTGATATACTGAAGAGCAGTATAATGGCTGCTTGAGTACGTAGGTAAAATGGACTTGACTAGGCAAAAAGAGTATGGTCCATATTCTTGCTTTCGCCAAAAGACATAATGCTGCATTGCAGCACTAATTCAGTCTGTTAAGTGCGTAGTGTAACACAATATAACTCTTGCTGAAATAATTATCTATCTGTACACAGATTCCCCCAGCAATAGCCATTCTTCACAGTTCAGTAATCCCACAAAACCAGGTTTGCAGTTTTCTTTCTCTCGTAGTCAGACATGACCATTAGCTGCACCAATTGTCTGATTCCTTTTTGCCAACTCACAACAGTCTTTTTCTGCTAAAATTTAGTCCTCCCATTTTCTGTATTGGTTGTTTCAATACACTGCCTAGCTTTTATAGGTTTCTGTAAGGTGCAAAAGCTCCTCTTCACTTTGGCATGTAATTCTCAACAAGTAATTTCATTGACTGAAACCTTTGACATGAATGTCAGTCAAGATATTTTCTGAATGTCTGCCATGGTGAGCGGTTTTGACTTTTAGTTCTGTGTCCTCTACTGAATCACCTGTTTCTTCACTTGGAGTCAAGGTGGAGGCTTTTGTCAATAGGAATATATAAGCTTGTGGTAATGCTTGTGCACTGTGCTGCAACAGTCTACCCTCAAATCTGAGAGATATATTGCTTTTTGGTATCCCTCCAGCAGTCATGGCTCGTATGTTGAACTGCTTCATCTGAGAAGATCAATGAGCTCCAAAGAAATAACTTTTTTTTTTTCCTTTAATGTCAAACATTGAATTTAAAAAGGTATCCATTCTTTCCTTTTTCCCTATTTTTTATGATGGTACCATAGCATATTAAGACTTCTCGAACATATTTTTTTTCTGAGCTGTTTGATATTCCTTTATGATAGTACAGACACATTATTTCTTTTCCCTTTTTTCTTTCCAATTGTAGATGAAAATTGAAACCATTTTTGATCAAAGATTTGAGGATTATGTCATTTGTTAAAATCTGAATGTAAATAATTCTACTGAGATGCTTTGATTAGATGTAAAAACATGATAACCAGAATATAAATTACACTATGTTAGAAGAGAATGGAGGGTTTATTGGACATGGCTTTTCAGAGAAGAATGCATTCCTTTTAAAAATGTAAAAATAGTCATGTTTTAATTTGTCAGAAAAGCATCTCTAGAAGTTCCTTAATATCAGTATATTAGTTGTTACTATGGCATTGTGGGATGTTTACACAAAATTGCTTTGAAAATGGCTTTTTATAGTGGCTTGTTTTGTAATTGCAAGAACATGGGGCAGTTGTACTTATTCTACTTGCAAATTTGCCAGCAAGTGAGATTTTTTTTTTTTTGTACCTGTTTTTCTGTGCAGGTTTGAAAATCTCCAGCATCATAACTTAATTGTTTATTGGTACTACGCAATTGAGAGAACTGAAAGTACTGTGTTGGTCTACTAAGTGTCTATATTTTGGCATGCAGATCTGACAGTGTCTAATGAAGATGTGTCAGAAAGGAATCCCTCACTATAACCAGTGTAAAGGTGAACAGGAACAGGCAGGGTTGAACAGAACTATTACAAATCCCTTACAAGAAATACATATAAGAAAATTAGGGAAAAGGGTATGCAACAAAATGTTTCTGAATGTGTCTTCCACTGTTTTGGCTCACAGAATTCCTTTGAGTACTGCTGCAAATGCCTGCAGATTGGTCAGCAGAGGCTTTGCAGGTCTTATCTCCCTGTGCTAGTATTTCAGAATTTGTTCCTGAACCTGAAGTAAAAAGCTGTATAGCAAGCTAAGCTCCAGATCTCCTAAGAGCTAATTTAGGTCTGAATTCCATATTGTAAGGGATTATTATTGCTTAATCTGCTAATAATGTGGCAGTCTAATCAGGTTACTTTTCTTCTGCACGCTGATCCATTAAAGCTTGATTCTTCTCCCACAGAAGAAAATAACAGAATTCCCACTGTCTTCTGAGAAGGAAAGTTTCTTGATGTGTCAGAAAAGACTCACTGTTTTATCTTTCACTACCAGAAAGAAATAGGAATATTAACATATCAAGAACAATACTAGTAAGACATCCTAAAAATCCAGTTAATTTGATTTAGCAACTTCTTTCCCAAAAGTTTGCTCATGCTAACTCAGATTTTGATTACTGTTAATTCAATGAGAAATTTTTTTTTAAATGTATCTTAACTGAATTGTGAGTACTGTTCAGCAATTTGTGGTCTTTTAAAAATTCCCTCAAACAATAAAGACAAGTTGTGCAGGTTCAATGTAGAATTAAATGTTGGATTGGAAGGATTTTACATAAGAAGAGGGATAGCATCTTTCTTTTCCTGCTTTGAGTGAGGAAAAGTCCAGGAAAACAAATATATTCTCCAGTATAGGTGATAATAAAAATTGCCCTTCAATGTTTGACATCTGACCACATGACAGAAGTTGTAATTATGAAAAGTGTGAGTGAAAACTGCCTGGAAACCAGAATTAAAATCAGTGCAGCCTAATTCCCATGAACGCAGATCTAATATAGAAAAACAAAACACAAAACAAACACAACAACAACAACAACACAACCAGCAGCTTTAATAAGGCTAAGTTACATTTTAGGCATTTACTTCTAATCCAAAATGCTGGTAGTCAATAGTATCGTGTAGTAATATTTTACCGTATGTGGCAAGATTAGGAGTTGGAGCTTAAAATGATGACAGTAATGGCTGAGTCTATGCTACCAAATTCTGTAACTTGGTTGGTAAATGTGGTGGTTTGTTATGTACATTTATTAATGAGATCATCAAGGAGAACCAGTCCAATCACATAATGCTGTATACTGCAGAAGTCTCTGTAGAAGGTAGCTAGAATTGGAACTGAATGAACAATTTAACAGAATTTGGCATGATATTTCCTAATTATTACTTGATGCTAATGAAGAACTTCAGTTCTGTATTTGACTAGAGCCAAAGTATGTGGGAAGCTAAAATAGTATTTTATAGGTAGAAGTGCTAATGTTCAATAGTATGTTACAAATAAGCTTGTTCACTGATTCCTGGTTAGCCAGTTCTGCTGGTGAATAACTTAACTAGATATCTCCTTATTGAGCCTTTACTCGAGGGCAGTTCATATCCAGACACAAGTTGAGTGTTTTCTTGTTGCCTTCTGTATGGGTTGATCAAAGAAACAGGCTTCTGTGCAAGCCTCCTGGGTGTGTTGTGTAGAAGTTCCTAACATAGAGTCCATTGCACAAACCAAGTGGGACTGCGTTTTGAAAAAGTACACCTGATGGTACTGTCTGCTGAGGTAGGACTTCTCATCTGGTTTAGCACAGACTCTACTAGTACAGAACAACAGATTGTGAAGTCTGACAGTTGGAGACTACTGTGAATTTGTGATGTATCCTAAAAGACTTTAGCAGTGTAATCTTGATGCAGTGTGGACAATGAAACATACTGAATTAGAAACCAATACAGTTAAAAACTTGCATTGGTCCCACTAGTCTGCTGAGCATGCCTCTGGCATTTTCCTCAAATATTTGCAGTCTATACTGTGATATGCTATTGACAACAACCTGCTTAATGGAAAGTAATGAAAGGAAAATTAATATGATATTGTGCTAGGGCTTGATATTTTTTATTTCAGTTTATTGTGAAGTGTAGCAATGCAGTGACTCATCTGTGAGAGCAGCAGATAAATAATATTGCTGCCCTGCAAGTCCACTATATCTAAAACATTTCTAGAGATATGACCTTTTAAAGTATTTTAATAAATTCGATAAATAGCTGGTCTTTCAGACTGTAAATACCGTTTCTTACAGTTAGAAAAGGATTTCAGACCATACAGACAAATACTGATGTAGGTTCACCAATGCAACTTTTGTATTAAATACTTGTTTCATTTTCACTTGACAATCCCAGAGTTTATTACTAATACTGCAATGAGAAGCCTGCAGTAATTACACTGGTGGATCAAAAGGAAGGAAAGTTGGAATGTGACTAGAAGTAGTAGTTGAAGTACAAGAGTCCCAAAGCTCCATAGGATTGTTTAAATGCTTCAACTTAATGCGTTATTAGTGTTTGCATCCTGGTTCTACTTAAATAGTTCAGTCACAACTACTGAAACAGCGACTAGAACCAGGATGTAAAGTGGTGTGCCAGAGGTGGAGTTGGTGAGAGGAGGCAGTAAAGGGAAGTAGAGGAAAAGTCACAAGGCAGTGAATACGAGTCTAGGGAATAAATGGGGAGGAGGTTAGAATGGAGTGCAGTATGCAACTGGAGTGAAGTTTAGTTTCAAAATCCTAGGAAATTATTGGAAAGGTAATTGTGCTGTCAGCCATGAGGCTGGTGATAATACTTTTGCTGACAAAGGTTTTAGTTCTGCTTTTCTGAAGTATCTTCCGGATAAGGTGTGGGCTGCATTCCAGTGCCTTAACTTCTTTCTGTGTGATCTGTCACTGGACTCTCAAGCAGCCTTGAGGTGCTTGATCTTATGAGATATTGATCAATTATGATAATCAATTATTGTGCTATCAGTCCAGTAACATATACAGTTCTCAGCTATCTATGAGAAAAAGAATATGGGAGAAAAAGCCTCCCTTGGTTTTGAAGTACTGGGTTCGTATGATACATGAACATCTTAATTCAAGTATGATTTTCAGAAATGGCTCCCAAAATTTAATCTACTTTGTTTAAAATATATTTTTAATAAACTTAACAGCTAAAGTAGAGATATTAAGTCAGGAAAGAATGGAACTGGAATCCTAAATTGTATATAAGGTGCATGCCCCATTGTACCTACTAAGAAGAATCTGTTTATGCTGCCAGGTTGAAATATGAAAAATTAGTCTATCAGTCTAAACAAAGCCCTCAGCAAGTGAATGAAATGAATTTTATACAAATATTTAAGACCAATAAGTGAACTTAAGTCTTACAATTTTAAAGTAGTTTAATATTCCTTTCTTCTCTTTTTGTCCTCAAATCAGAGATAAGCAGAAATAGGTAAAACAGAGCATATGATTTCTTAATTTTCTTCTGCATGGTGTAATAATATTCTTTTATTGTTATTATTATTATTTTTCCACAGATACTTTCAGTAGGACAACAATCAGGAACAGAAGTGCTTATTCTGATTTCCTACTATCAAGGACTCAGTTTACATCATAAATCTATTTCTTCAAGATTTTTGTCCAAGCAGAGGGAGAGCTTTCTTCAGTGCTTCTCCACCTGTCTCAATTGAACTTGACTTCTGTATTTTTCTTAGAGTACAAATGCCTAAGAACAGCAAGGTAGTGAAAAGAGAACTAGATGATGAGGTCATTGAGTCGGTTAAGGACCTTCTCTCTAATGAAGACTCTTCAGATGATGCCTTTAAGAAGAGTGAGCTTATGGTTGATGATCAGGAAGAAAAAGATGTAGATGTTGAAGAAGGCTCAGATGTGGAAGATGAAAGACCTGCTTGGAACAGCAAACTCCAATATATTCTGGCACAAGTTGGATTTTCTGTGGGACTTGGGAATGTGTGGCGATTCCCATATCTGTGTCAGAAAAATGGTGGAGGTAAGTCTTGTGACAGCAGTAGCTAAATGATGAAGCTAACTTTTAAGATTTCAAGGTTAGCACAGATAATCACAGTAGAACCTGCTACGGCTTGTCAGATTTTTCTTTTAATTTATGCCAGAGCCTACAAGGAATAAAGCATATTCTTTTTATTTAGAGAGACATATTGGCTAAAGTAAGTAGCAGATTCTTCTTAGATTCAGGGCAGAAAGTTTCTTACAGTTCTTGATATGAACTTAACCAGGGGTTAAGCAAAACCATTCTAGGTCTTTCTGGAAGGGTTGCATTATTTAGGACCTGGTTATTGTTGTGCTAAAGTGTTCTGTATCGTATTTGCACAATAAATCCAGTCATTAAATATGCATCCACTTTAAAGAGCAAAGCAGTATTCAGTCTTTAGTATTTAGCAGTACTAAGCTTCACAGTTTGCTTTTTAATTCCCTTTAGCGCCTAGGCCATTAGTTCATGGTTTACTTCATGGAAGAACAAAATACTGTAGGAGTAAAAAGGATTTTTTACTGATAATTAGTTATTTAGATAATAAAATTTACATTAAGGAAATATATCTGTTTGTGCTGTTACATAGTTCTATTTTCCTAAATAAGTTATCTCTCACTTAAAATAATAAAATCAAGCATTTTATTTATTAGCTCTATGGTCTTGAATGTAGAATGAAGTAGTTGGCTGGAGGCTTTCTTCCAGGTTTAGTGTTTTATCCTATGCTGTACTGTACCCTACTATACTACATTAATGTTCATCCTATTCTAGAGAATTCCCTAGCTGAATTTGAAACAAAACTGTTGCTTTTCGTTATACAAAAACTGAATCTGTGTTACAGAACAGAAAATAAAGAATAACATTTTATTCATGCTGGATTTCAGAGGTTGAATGGCAAAACCGATGTAACTGAGAAATACAGAAATGAGCCTAGAGTATAATAAGAGTATAATTCTCTATATGTTCTCTCATTCAATTTAAACAGTAGAAATTGAGGTTTTACTTTCACATCTTCCATCTCCAGGATAAAATCTAATTTCTTTTATAGTTGTTGTAAGATTTTTTCACTCTCGTTTAACTTCCTTTTTGTTTCTCCTTTATTCTGGAGAGAACGTCATTAAATAGTTGATTTAATGGTTTGTGTGGAAGCTATTTTTTTTTCCATCTGTAACAGTGATGTTAGCTGAGAAAACAGAAGTTGAATGTAGTTTCTCAAAAACGTATTTTCAATGAGTGACAACCTCCTCTAGTCTACTAGACACTATAGACTTGACCATGAATCACTACTACTCGAAAAAAAAAATGTTCCGTTTATTAAATTGTTTTAAAACAAACTAATTCTAGTTACAGTTGTAGCTATTAAAATACTTATATTCTAGATCCTTTCATTCTAAGTGTGGCGTAAGGATGTAGCTCAAGACTAATGCATTACATTGGTTTGTTTTGAATATTTGTGTTCTTTCTGAAAGTCTGCGTTTAATGTAGTTAGTTACTAATTTTGCAAGTGCCTTGGATTCTGCTTCAAACCAACAGGAAAAGATCTGTTGGTAAGTTCCTTAGACTATTGGATTCATATTATCAGGAGCTTTTAAAGTTACTCTGACAGTGAGTGCAAATTTAATTTAGGTCAAATATAAATGTATTAAAAGTAATTATATTTTTTCATTTTAAAAAACAACAGCAACAAAAACCCTTAAGGGAGTCAGGTATTTCATTAATCAAACTTGAAAAAATAAATATGCAATCATTTTACGTGTACAGTGATTTCAGGAACTTTCTTGTGTAGAATAGTTTGTGGAGATGCAATGTTTTCTGCATATGGCCAGGGCAAGGAGGTATTTTGCTTTTAACAGTAGTTTTGCATCATTTTAGCAATTTACAAGCTTCAGTGGAAAGCAAGTGATCATTTGAGTGAAAACTTTCTTGGCTTTCAAGTTAACTATAATGCAGGATAGAAAAGGTGATGCAAAACATTGAAGCATATACACTGGGGCATGTAGATGGACAGATAATTCTCACAGATGTGTAAATGAATAAGGGAAGAGGGGGAAGGAAGGAGGGAGAAGTTCAAACACATGGTAAAAAAACTACACACATTTACTTGAGGTTCCAGTGTTCTGCTAAATAAATGTTATTATATACGTTTCATTCTAGGTAAAATTAGTGTTTTTATACAACCCATTCAAAATATCAGTATCAGAACTGTTTTGTAGTCTTTTGCTGATACAGCTTTACTGTAAATTACTGTTGAAGCCTCTAAGGATAATGTAACTTAATGGGGATTTTTATTACAACTGCTTCAGTGGAGTATATGGTAATGTCTCCACTTTTAATCATGTTCAAACATTTTTCATTTTCTTCCCTGTCTTTAAACAACTTCTATTTGGCAAATACCATCAGGCAAGATGAGTCTAATAAATAGTGGTAAACCAATAAATACACTCCAAGCTTAAAACAAAAAGAAGGAGAAAAAAACATAGTTACTCATTAAAGAATTTCCTTCACAAATTTCTTCTAACAGTGACTATTCCAAAGCCAGTAAAAGAAGGTAAACTTAACCATGTAGTAATCTTATTTTTTTTTTCCTTTTTTTCAAACTACTGAAACATAAACAACAAAATAAACATAGAACAGACACAGGAAAATAAGCCTGAATGGATGTATACTATTAGGGGATTTTGTGGAGAGAATATTTGGTGTCTACCACCCTGCTTACTGGACAGATTTGGCTTATTTGTGACTATGGTCTGTGTTGTGCCAACACTATTGACTTCAGAGCTATATTCTGTTTCAGTGAAGTATCTGTGTTTGGTTTGAGTGTAACTTCTTTATTGGTACACTGCTACACTATTTGAACATCTATAGATATTTTTCCAATCTCTATTTTTAGTTCTGGTCTGTAGCATGAAAACAAATTTCCTCCACTTACTTTTTGGAGATGTGCTGGTGAAAACGAGCAGTTTCAGTGAATTCAGAGAACACACCATGCTTTAAATCATCTGGAGCTGAAGCCAGTGTGAATAGAAGGGCAATAATTAACACAGTATGATAACAACTCATTGTTTTTTAGACACTAATACAAGTCTTTGTCTTACAATATTTAATTACAGAGTCAGAGAGAAGTTATATGAGATAGGAGAACAGATATAACAGCTGTTAGCACCACACAGGACAGTTCTTCCTCATACACTCCGCCCAGGTTGCTCATGCACTCAGTCCTGTTGCCTCCTTTCATTGGTTTTGGTGCTTGTCAGAGTCTTTGGATTCAGTGGAACCTGAAGTGGTTCAATCCACATTTCATCTTCACAAATATGTCCTAATCACATTTGGGCTGTTCTGGATGAGGGAGGAATCACTGAAGTTCAGGATGTCGACAGAAAAGCAAGACATTGAGGATAAACTGGAAGAGGGGAGCAGGAAGACCTTTTCCTACTGATTAACACACTCACTTGTTTTTTGATCCCTATTCTGTTCTCTGCTAGTGTACTTTATTTGTTATTTGTGACTTTCTAATACATCGACTGACCTCAAAACCGGGATGACTCCTCCCTTCCTAACGGTCTATTAAGCTGTGATATCTCTTGTGCCTTCATGTGGACAAGTGACCCTGGCCTTCAGCAATATTAGCATGCTGTAGATTCAAAGCTGCCTCAGTTTCCTGTGATTGATAGTGAGCCTTAAAAATAAACATCAGATCTACTCAGTCATGCAATGAGGTTAACAAATAGTGACAAAGTAGACCTATATTTTCGTGCTGTTCATTGCAATCATCTTGTGAGTAGCTTGCACACCTTTCACCTTCTTCAAGCAAAGGAAATATTTAAAGTTTATTCTGTTTGGTTAAAGTAAAAAGTTGAACTCAAATGTTACATTCACATATTAGAAGTAAACGAAGTATATTTTGTTTTGTAATTTCATGGGCATTAACTTAATTGACTTATTTTTATTTTATTTTATTGTTTTTAAGATCGGTTATTTTAATATTCCTGTAATGTTAGAAAACAAAAGAACTAGTAAATAATGATAAACAGATAAAGGTGTGAGTAGCATGAAGAAATCTATAGAGGATTACCTTGCTAATACATTTTGAAAAGATTGACACAGGTGGAATCATATTAGGATGTTCTATAGAGAAGTAGTCTGGATTTTACACTGAAATATCATCCGTCTGATCAGTTAAGTTCTGTGGGCTTATAAAAACCAAAGCAGCTATTCCTAAGAAATACTGAGGAAACAATATATAAATGCTTAAAGACTAAGTAGTGACTAGATGCTAGTCTCGTTGTCTAATTTTAGTGGAATGGGAGCAAAGCAAGTATACTCATGTCTTTCCAACACTGATTATGGACTCCGTGACTTTGTTATTTAGCCGTTGATCAATAATTTATAATCAGTGGCTTGAATTCATTGAGATCTTCAATATTAGTTTTTGAATTCTCATTTGCCCTATAGTGTCAGACTCATGAAATTCAGTTGTACCTTATTCAGTACACTGAAGATGTCTGATTTTTATTTTGGAAGCCTAATTATTCATTAAAGCTGATTGGCAAGAGGATTTTCATCCTTTAGGCACAGTTTTGTAAGTAGGCACACCTGAACATATTAAAACTGTGAAGGACTACTGACAGGAACTCCATCCTATCAGCTGGATAGACTATAAATATACTGATAAAACCTAAAACCTTTTATTAGAGTTTTCCTGATAAGAGCCATTAGTGTTTTGTAATTGTGAATAAATTCAGTGTAAACCTTTGGTATTTTGTTGAAACATCAAAAAAACAACAACAACAAAAAAGAAAACTGGCTGTGTTGTGCACAGTATTAACATTCACTATTTCCTGAAATCAAGAAATCATTTGTATTTTTGCCGTTAATTCTAGTGAAGAAGTATGAGTTATATTTTTATATATTTTTTCTTATTGAGATGAAAATATATATTATATAATATATACTTATGAAAGTCAATGTTTAAGGCCAAAATATGCCAAAAAAGTGACTTAACGGTAGAAGAATTTTTAAACTGTAGAAAGCAGACGTGGGGATATTGTACTACAGAATTGTAACCACAATAAATTGTTTATTTGGCAGATGTGGCAGACAATATGTATGTAACTAATTTTAGTATGCTGTTCAAGGCCAGCATGTATAATTTATTGTTCTAATTCAAATAAAAGTGATCCTTATTCAATACTGCTACTCCAAGGACACATTTTCATGGACTGGCAAATAAGAGACATGCTGCACTGTTTCCATAGTGATTCTGTTTTATCATGAAGTAAAGATATCTTACAGGTTATTGAAGTATGTCTTGCTTCAAGGGAAGGCTGAAACAAAATACTTGCTCAGAGATTCTGTGGTTTCACATGAATTATAGGTCACAGAAGCATTCTGAAGCTTTGATACACAGCTGTATGTTCTAGCTGTGTCTAAACCACATTGTATTGAAAGCCAGATGTGCACCATTGTCCATTATGTCCTTCTTATGGGGAGGGACACAAGATCAGAAGGGAGCTCAGCAGGTTTGAGTGATCAGAAGGCCAGTTTTTCAGGTCCTCTGCACAAGCTCTGCAGTATAGGGATAATCTCTGCTGGCCATCCAGATTGAATTACAGGGTTGTGTAATGTATAATGTAATGTGGATATAACACCACATTTATTTAACTCATTAGTTGAATCTAATTGATAAATCTTGCTACTTAAGTTGATACTGCACCATAAAGCACCCGCATCAGCCCAGTCTTTAAACATGTGCTTAACTTTGCAGCCTTGTGATTAAGGTTGTGGACTGGGACACTGAAGAGCTGGGTTCAGTTCCTGCTCTAGTGCAGTCATCCAGTGGGATACTGGGTAAGTCATTTAGGCCCCAATTTTTTTGAGATGTTTAGGCTTTTCTCTACCTAGCCATGAAACACCTATCTAATTAAGGCATCAGGTATCATTTACAGTAGTGTTACACTATTTAAAAAACTGTTGGTTTTCAGTGAATTATACAACCACATTTTGAAAGCTAGTGATGCCTAAGCTTCTGTATTTCATTTACAATGTGAATTAACAATACAGTTCTGTCTCACGGACATTTTTGGGGAATGATGGTGATAAATCAAGGGTACTTAATGGTATTATATGTCTTATACACTTTTAGACAGATAGTCATCCTCATTTTGGAATGTTGTTACTCTGTTTCTCAGTTTTCATCACATTTATATCTGTCTCGTCTCTTTTTGCACTGTTGAAAGGAAGTCCTTTGTGTTCATTCCATTATGTGCACATATGAGATGAACCAGAAGAGATGCCAGAGTACTGATTGAGAATGTAGCTGCTGTTGCAGGACAAATAATAATTATAATTGCATACTTAAGTAGACAGTATATACTGTACTGATATAGGTAGGTAGAACATGGAATTTGTCTCTGTGAGGTAGCATTGTATCCTCAAAATCAGTACTTTGTTCAGAACATAGTTTTTGAACAAATGCTGATCAAGCATTATCATTGCATTGTCATGCAAATAAAACTCAAGAAGCTACTTCATTGCTAACAATGGTGTATAGACTCTAGAGTAAACAAGATCAATAGGTTCTTTGTCTGGTCCATCAGTAGTTTTTCTCAGATTTTCTTCCTCTTCTCTTTTTCCTTATTTTTCTTAGTATCAAGACTTTAGTTACTCCATGCTTAGGATCTTTATAAAATCTTTATAAGCAAAACTGATGTCCAGTTCATAAATATTTCATGAAGAGCAAAATAGCAAATGGACCTAAATAGGAGCAGATGGCACCAGAAAATCTGAGGCCTCTGCACAGTTTACAAAATTTTAAATTTTCTTAAATAAAGCCTATTCCCTGAGAATAAGTCACCTACTAAGGACACGTAAATTTCAGTGTATTTTGATAGATTCATGAAAAAAAAACAAAAACTAGAAAGGTGGCACTGAGTAAAGGAAACTTAAAGTAGGACTTAGCTGGAGGTGGATAAATCCCAAATTAGCTTCTGAACTGTGCTCAGCTTCTCTCTTGTCACAGAGTTGAATAGGCTGATTGGACAACTTCATAGCTGTGTCTCTGGGTTATCAGTTTGTAGCCTTGCTTTGACATATTACAGTCTGCACCTCTTGTGCTTCTCTTTAGCCTTACAATGGTTGTGATCAACAGACTTAGGCCCTTTGAGCTGGGTGGACAGCACAGTACCCTCCCTATATTGCAGCATAATTGTCACATGTGAAAATTAGGTGCCATATTGCTAATCGCTCATGTCTAAATGTTGTGTTAGCTCTAGTCCTAAATACTCCTCATCAGAAAGGATCAAGTTTGGCTCTGAACTGCCAGTGTACTTAGCATATGGATATATTTTGCTTGGAAGTAGTTTTGCTGAAATAAATGGCGATTCATCCCAAAGTTAGAATTGTATATGACCACTTCCTGGGAATACAACATTGAAAAGAGGATTTGTTTCACTTATATATGTCTAAAGATGAAGTAAGAGTTGCGTTTTCAAATGTCTTTAAGAAGAGCTTGTGAGTACTGCAAGGGGGCTATCTGGATCTACAGCACACCATTTCATTTCCACCTCATGTCTCTGGTATTTGTCTGGAGCCTGGTATAAATGGGCCCATACAGTTCTTAGCTTAGCTGAATAGTATCGCTATTCTGCACACTGGGAAATCCCCTTTCCGAGCATCTTAGGTGCACGTGGAGAGAGGAACACTATGGTCTTCTGAAACTGTGATGAAGATTGGATGTAATTCAGAGTGTTGTAACAGCACAGCATGCTCTGTATTTCCCTTATAAATTCAGTCTGGCTGGTCTGTTACAAACCCAGATTTAGAGTTTCTTTAGAAAATGTTGATTTAACTCCTGAAAGTTTGACCTAAAACATTTGTGAATATGCCCAAATTTTCATGCAAGCAAACAACTAGATTAGGTAATGACTCACTTTTAGTAAGGTTTGCCTCAAAATATTACAGTGCTTTAGAAATAAGATATCTCTGTGTTTTTCTTATTTTACAAGATTTGTGGCCAAGATCCAGTTAAAAATACTCTTTGCATGCAGTAGAGAGAGCTTTGTCATGAATGACACTAACTCAAACTTGAAGATATTAGATGGTCTCATATGAGTTGTGTTAGATTGTGACTCTTCCTACACTCTCTCTGATTTCTACTTTGTTCCCTTTGTAGGTGCCTATCTTGTGCCATACTTAATCTTGCTACTGATCATAGGGATTCCACTCTTTTTCTTGGAGCTTTCCGTGGGGCAGAGAATCCGCCGAGGGAGTATTGGTGTATGGAATTATATCAGCCCCAAACTTGGAGGAATTGGATTTGCAAGCTGTGTAGTAAGTTTTTTACCTTAACTGTGTGATTTATGTCCAATCTGTGTGATCTGAAGTCTGTTTTGCTACAAGAAATGGACAGTGATCTGTAGCTGGGCTTCAGGGTCAATGTACAATGTTTTTGGAAGATACTAAAACTTATATTAGCACATTAAAATGGTTATATGGATGTTTGTAAAACCCGTTAACTAGTATTTTTGTATTTTTGAAATTAAGAACTATGGAACACCTTAGACATCTGGGAGAAAAATAGCCTGTAGAAATATAGGTGTCTCATGATAAATATGGGGAAAAGTGAAAGTGTAACAAATTGACATGAGGTACTGTAATGGTGAAAGCCATTAAGTTCTTATTTTAATGAAAAATAGGTTCAGTGTCTGATGAGCAGAAATGTACAAAAGTAAGTTCAGTAGGTGTTTGTTTGAATTTACAAATGTAGTTATTAAATGTAACCTTTTTGGTATGTCTTTTTTTTTTTTTTTTTTTTAATAGGTATGCTTCTTTGTGGCCCTGTACTACAATGTCATTATTGGATGGAGTCTGTTTTACTTTTCCCAGTCTTTTCAGCATCCATTACCGTGGGACCAGTGTCCTTTAGTTAAAAATACATCCCATACCTGTAAGTCTGTAATATATTAATGTTTTAAAAATCATCCAAATACAAATCTACTCATTAAGTAAAAGCAAGTTTTTCTGCTGAATTTCACTGGATTTCCACGAAGGCTTAGTGGAGAAAAAAATATGAATTAAAAGTCTGCTTTCAGAACTATCTCTCTTTTTAAATATATATATATATCTGTATACACACATAGCTGGTTGTTATTAACATAATTGAAGAGAACTAAAGAGAAATTTTTGTATACAAAACTGATATTGAATTTTAAAAAGATTTTACATTATGGTATTTAGAAAAATTTGAAACAAACTCATCTAAGATATATCCTGTATTTGGAAAGGAACATCACTGTCAACAAGATTTTAGAGAGTAATAAAATTATGTGTTACTTAGTGTGTTGCAGGAAGAAGAATACAGTTTTTCAAAAATTTTTTTCTGATTTTGATACTGTTTTTCAGGCTTGCTTGATGAAAAACAAAGGTGCAAGAGGGGTGTTTCTCCATTTCATTTAGTATGCATCTCCATTTCATTTAGTTTAGTATATTTCCTTGCGAAAAAGCAGGAGGCGTTGCATTACAAAAAAAAAAAAAAATCAGAAGATAGAAAATTGTAAACATCAGTGAAATGCATGTAATAAAAGCACTGTTTGCTTTGTAAACTGGTAGCAATAGAATCATTGGTTTGTCGCAACAATAAGACATATTATGCAACAGCACGAAAAGTTCCACATGCCTTAGTTTTGGTTATCTCATAATATTTGCACACTTTGCATTTGTCTTGCTCTTGAAATATTATTATTATTTTTTTCATTTCTTTTTATATTGGATCTTAAATTTTTATTAATACCTTTTGTGTTTTTCCCTTTTAATGAAGAACCTAACCAGGGACATTTGGAAAGCAGTACAGTGTTTTTATTTAAAGAGTCTTTCCCAGAGTTGTTTCCTTCAGTTATTTGAAACAAATAGTCATTTGAAACAAATTCAGTTATTTGAAACAAACATTTGTGAATGTTGTTACTCAGTTAAGTCGACTGTATTCCACAAGTTATTATTGTCCATTAATGAAGCCACAGTTTTTGTCAGATTACATGCTCTTATCCTGCCCAAATCATAAGACATAAAGTCTCAACTGAACTTCAACAGAGGTCATTTAAACTAAGCTAAAACACAGAAAAGCACTACATTTGATAACATCCTATCACTTTTGACATTTTATTTTGGAGAAGATCTGACACCTGTGTTAAGTTTCTTAAAATTGCTGTATTTTTCCCTTCTTTTCATTAATTACCTTGGCATAGGACCTAGCTTAGAGATATGATTGGTTGTCAAATAAAGATAAATTATTAAAAAAATATATTTTTTTCTTCGAAGATTTCGTTCTATTTCTTTGTGCTACATGTCTAGATGCACAAAATTTCTTAAACTGTTAACATGAATAAGGCAGAATTTTAGTATAATGAAAAAAATCACTTTTGGAACAGAAAGCAACTTTCATTTGCACATAGCTGTGTAGGAGCCATTTTCTCCTTTCATCACTTTGATATCATTATTTTATTGATTTTGCATTTGTAATTATGTTCCAATTGATTTGAGTGTCATATCAAAGCAGACACAATTGAGAAAGTTTTTAATGTTTTTTTTCAAAATTAAGATAGTCCAACTTTCATATTCAGAGAGTTTTCATAGTATGTAAGTCACAGTTTTGTATATCGAAAATCTATTCTTATGTGTAAAAAATGAAATGTGTTTATCTAGCTCTCCATATTATTTAGTACTTAATTCATAGATAAATTCTGCCTAGGACTTGGATTGATCACATGCAGAGGAATATGTTAAAGTGTTTGAAAAAGCTATATCCAGGGCTTTCAACCAATAGCAGTTTCTTTTTCTTTTAGAGAACATCCTAGGACTCTGTAAATTCAGTTTCTAAGTGAATGATGATAGGACAATTGCAAGTATTGGGAATTAATATAACCTTGCTAAAAAGTGTTGGTAAAATAGTTCTGTCCTGAACCCATTCGTTACTTGCTAACGTCTCTTGACAGTTGTGGAGCCAGAGTGTGAAAAAAGTTCTGCAACAACTTATTACTGGTACAGAGAAGCACTGAATATTTCCAGCTCGCTTTCAGAGAGTGGGGGTTTAAACTGGAAGATGACTATCTGCTTGCTGGCTGCCTGGGTCATGGTATGCCTAGCCATGATCAAAGGCATTCAGTCTTCTGGCAAAGTGAGTATGCTGTTTACCTAAATGACAGTGATTTCCTTCGAAACATTGAAGATCTACTTCACTACGTTTTTGTTCACCGCACCCTCTGTCTGCTCTTTCATGAAATGTGTAGGAGTAAGATGGAAGCTGTGAGTCACCCCAGTATTTGTATAATCTCTACTATCTTAGTAGTTAGGCATTAAAATTGTAGTAATTTTCATGGGAACTACAGTAATTTAGTGGGAATTGAGATGTGAAGAAGAATCATTTTTGTTCTCATCAACATAACTGTTGCAATTAACTGCACCTCAGCATTGTTGAACTGTTAATGCAGCATGAGCTTGCATGCTTCTGAATATCTAAGGAATTAAGTTTACCCATGTATATCCATACTCTCACTGTGATTGCAGTGCACCCAGGCCGTCAAAATTCCCTGTCATTTGCTTTTTATTGTTAATGTCATTGGCATTCATCCTTCTGTCATTATCACAGCTTCTTTTCAGAATTCTGGATTTTTTCTTTTGACTAATGGCTAACCATCCCTTTGGATCTGAGTACAAGACTTTGTCTTCTTTCCTGTTCATACTGACAGATAGGTTGGCTAGTGAATGATTTGCTAGCTCTGCTGATCTCAGTGGGATTTTCAGATGAAGACTAATCTGTTGTTAATTCCTGACACCTACAAAATTCTTTGCTATTAGGAATTTTTGAGCTGAGGTGGAACTTTCTGTGGCCTTTTTAGTATATTTCAGTTAAAGAAACAACTTGCAACTTTAGCAAGAGAATCATTTTACATAAACTTTAAACCATGGGATAAATGTGCTTTTCAATGATGTAGAATGAAAAATCGTATTTGATTATTGATTTTTTGTTTCCTCTCTTTGTTTGTCTGGTAGTCAAAGCAATATTGCTTTCTTGTTTTTATGTTTCAAACCTATGAGATCTTGAATCATTTCTGTACATTAGAGAATATACCCATATTTTCTTTCTTCCTTCCTTTCTTTTTCTTCCTTTCTTTCTTTCTTTCTTTCTTTCTTTCTTTCTTTCTTTCTTTCTTTCTTTCTTTCTTTCTTTCTTTCTTTCTTTTCTTTCTTTCTCTTTCTTTTTCTTTCTCTCTCTCGCTCGTTCTCTCTCTCTTCCTCCCTTCCTCCCTTCCTCCCTTCCTCCCTCCCTCCCTCCCTCCCTTCATCCCTCCCTCCCTCCCTCCCTTCCTTCCTTCCTTCCTTCCTTCCTTCCTTCCTTCCTTCTTTTTTTTTTTTTTGGCAATAAGCATTCCTTAATGGTTTGAATCCATTTATTAAATATTTTCTACTGACTGTTTATTACTGCTTATTATCTCCTTCTGAAGACAGAACAAATTTCTGTTCATGCTGCATCTTTACCATACTATGTACTTGAATCTAAGTGTAAAGAGAAACATTTCTAAACCAGCCTACTTCTGTTATTCTCATATTCTCATTGAATTCACACTGATCTTCTCTGGAAGGCTTATAGTTTGTTAATCAGTCAATGCGATGGCAACTGTAGCGTTTTAATACAGTATGATTTTTTTTTTTCTAGTACAGTCATGTAATCTTGCTCTCTTCTGAAGAGATGAGGTGAATGGAACATGTTTTATATATTTCTGAGAATATACAGTTTTCAGTTCAGATATATATCCAAAAGATACAGGATAGAGAATGAAACTGTTGAAAATAAAGTTCATGGGTGTCATTTTAAATTTCTTCTTAATGTTTTTCAGATAATGTACTTTAGTTCCCTTTTTCCTTATGTGGTACTTCTGTGCTTTCTGATCAGAGGATTGCTCCTTAATGGGTCATTAGATGGAATTCGTCACATGTTCACACCTAAGGTATGTTCTTAATTTCTGTTTGAAGTGTGTTTAAACTTTCAGTGCCAGTTTGACTGTTTATGAATGCTCTCAGATAAGCTTATTGCCTTCATAGAAGATTGACCATTTTTGTGTCTGGCGTAATTGCTGTTGACCTCAGCGACACAATATCAAGCCATAATGTCCAAAGATTCAAAAATGTTCCAAGGGTGTGTGTGTGAAGTTACCTTCCCAGAGTTGGCTGCCTTTACAAAGCTAAGCAACCAAAAGTGCTATTTATAGGAATTAAGATGTTTAGAAAGCTCCATAAGTTGGTCAAATGCTTAAAAGAGAAGTGAATCATAGAATCATAGAACTGCTTGGGTTGGAAGGGACCTCAAAGATCATCTAGTTCCAACCCACAGCCATAGACAGGTATGCCACCCAGTTCAGTTTGCCCAGTGCCTCATCCAACCTGGTCTTGAACACATTCAGGGATGGGGCATCCACAGCTTTTCCGGGCAACCTGTTCCAGTGCCTCACAACCCTCTGAGGGAAGAATTTCCTCCTAATATCTAATCTAAATCTCCCCTCTTTTATTTTAAAACCACTTCCCCTTGTGGTTCCCCCTCATTATCAGCCCAAACAAAAAGTTGCTCTCCATCTTTTTTATGAGCCCCCTTTAAGTAATGAAAAGGTGCAGTGGGGTCTCCTCAGAGCGTTCTCTGAATGCTTTTTTCTGGGATGTCACAGTGAAATGCATTACCTTGAATGCTGTCATGGATTTACTTAATTAATTTGTCCTTTTTGAAAAGGTTGCTCATTTATTTAGAAATAAACTTCACTTGCTTATCATTGCTTTACAGAGTTCTGGTTTTGCAGGAATTTGTAGACTGCTCAGTCAAATTTGGGGAAATTTGAGGAACAGAGAAATGTAGTGCTTATGGACAAAGATGAATTCTATAGCAGAGATAGAATACAGACCTTTTTGATGTTATAATATGGTTTGTCAATGACAGTATTAATACTTCCTTTAACTAGAACCACTAGATACCACTAGATACTGAGAGGGAATCAATACTGAAACTCCTCTTTAATATCAACCCCGCATCCTTCAACTATTTCATCTTCCATGAGTTAGTCCTAAAATAAGTTGCAGTTGATGCTCACTTTATAGTCACTTGATAGTTTAATCATAAAATTGTTAAATTGTTTCAAATGTTCAGATAAACAATCTTGAAAGAAATCCTCCTTGCCGCCCTTGGTTTTCAATTATATTTCTCAAAAAGTTGTGGTTTAAATTTGAGGTTAGGAAATCTGTAAGTCACATAGAGTATGTGTAGATATAAACCTTAAAAGTATTTTTATTATAATCTCTGAATATTTCTGTACTTGAACAATAGTTTGGACCTTAGGTTCATTGGAAACTACCTGAAAGAATTTAGACTGTTGTCATTTCCATTTGCTCCATTGTGCTAACAGCTGATTTGGGCAGGTAGACTAAAACGGACTGGTAAAGTGATCTGGGTTGAAAATAATCCAGGTTGATAGATAGGAGAGGGTCTTTGATTTAGCCTCTATTAGTTCAGCAAATAGATCACAACACATTTCCACAAAATAGTTGTGTCAGCACAGCAGAGGACTGGCACACACTGGTGCAGGTGTGAGAGCACAGGGCTAATGAAGAAGGAGCAAATTTCTCTCTTTGGCATGGCTGTTGACCAAAGCAGAAATTCAAAATAATAGACTTAATGAAAAAAAAAATCAAATAAAGAAAGGTGCATGAAAAGACCAGTGAATTAATGCAATTAAAATATAGGGCTGTGTATGGCTTAAATACAGAGCTCCGAAAATTTCATAGTTAATGTCTTACAATAACAAATCAGTTACAATTTTGCTTTGAAACACTAGGCAATGTTTATCTGAGAGCGTAATACCTTTGATGATGCTAAACAAGGTTTTGAAGAAAGTGAAAAGTGTTCTTTAAAAAACATTTACAATTTCGTGAAATTAAAACTATTCCTGTAGCTCCCTCTAGTGGAAAAACTCTAACATGACTGTTTGATACTGGCAGGTTAACAGGCAGGTTAAAGTAGGTGTAACAGATACATGTACAATGTAATTATAAAAAAAAATAAATATGTCGGGAAAAAGTTTAGTGTAATAAAACTCTTTATTTCAAATGTATTTTAGCTATGTATGTAAAAGGTTAAAGAAGATGTCTATTATCTATCACAGTAGCAGGCTTTTTTTTCTTAGAGTGAGACAGTCTTCTGATGCTAGCATCTTCATGCTTTTTAGATTTACTGTTTTCAATAAGGTTTGGGTTTCAGAAAAAAAAGAAAAAAGAAAAAAGAAAAAAAGTCATATTTGCAGAAGTAAGGTCTTTTACTGTTAGATGAATGGAGGCCCTGGATCAACTTCCAACAGTCTAATGTTGAAGTCTTGCATGCACTTCTTTTTTCCAGTGAAGACTTGAGAAAGATCTTAAATAGATAGATGATGATTCATAACTTTAAACAAAGATATTTCTTGAAGTCTGGTCATCTGATGAGCAATTTTATAGAGTTAACATTTAAGCTTTTAGATAAAAGTCTTAGTTGTCCCTCAAATATATCACTCATTTTACTTGATAAATTCAAAGCATCTAGCTTAAGGGAGATTTGATTTCTGCACTGTACAGATTCTGGTGGCCAACATTTATTTTACATGTTGCATTTTCCTTTACATATTTGCATGAATTGTAGTAGAATTCCATATAAGCATGTGTATGTATGTCATAGTAAACTTTTTAAAACAAAACAAAACAAAACAAAAAGGTAGCAACCACCAAAACAACTTTCAACATACATATTACATTTAGAAAAGGGTTGGCCATCCCAAAATAAATCTTAATTCTAATGTTCATCAGTACAGGTACTGTAATAAAAGAGAGTACCAAAAACAAACCCAAACAGATGTTCTCTGATTTCATGGTGCAAGTTAAATTATCATATAGATCCATTAGTATCTCATTTTTTGGAACATACTGTATAGCATGTTTCTTTTTAAGGATTATATTGCATAAAAGCAATGGAAATTCTGGCCCATAAGTGCACCCAATTTTAGGTGTCACATTCAGCTTTATCACAATGAAAATGTATTTGTAGTGGAATATTAGCATTTTATGATGTAGGTTGTCTTCATGTTTTTGTGTTCTTTTCATGTAATAGAAATGCATTTTATAGCTGACATCTATTGTATCTGATTTCAAACAGCTTGAAATAATGCTGGAGCCCAAGGTCTGGAGAGAAGCTGCTACTCAGGTGTTCTTTGCCTTAGGGCTCGGATTTGGTGGAGTCATTGCCTTTTCAAGCTACAACAAGAGAGACAACAACTGCCATTTTGATGCTGTACTGGTGTCCTTCATCAATTTTTTCACTTCTGTGCTGGCAACCTTGGTGGTGTTTGCAGTTCTGGGCTTCAAAGCCAATATCATAAATGAAAAATGTGTTATCCAGTATGAATATCCATTTTTAATTACTACTTTAATGGCAAATTTCATTTATGAATGCACACAGATCATCACGTTTGATTTCTCTATTTTGTTGTGTTTCACAGAAATTCAGAGAAGATTTTAAAACTTTTGAAAACAGGCAATCTGAGCCAGGATATGATCCCACATCATATCAATTTCTCAAGCATTACAGCAGAAGATTACAATTTAGTTTATGACATTATTCAGAAAGTTAAGGAAGAAGAATTTGATTCTCTTGGTCTGAAATCTTGTCAAATTGAGGATGAACTTGACAAGGTGAGAGTGATAAGTACGTATTAATTACAAAGATTATGAATAGAGGAATATTTGCAAGTCCGAAATAAACCGTGGTGTATACCCACACAGAATATTGATACTGTGTACCTATAGAGATTGATATGAAAACATGATTCTGTGCAGGGTCTCACTCGAGCTGAGGTGAGCAATTCTGTGTCTGATGTCTTAATATGGTCTGCTTTCTAGTGTATTTTGATCATAACATTGCTCCTCAAGAGGCAATAAAATTTTAAAGATCTGTTTCACCACAGGCATTTTTCCAAAGTCTAAATAGAGACATATTTATTCAACATCTCAAGCTATGACATCTTTCAATGTCAAGATATCATTGCTAAATATAAATATGATTTTATTGGAAAGGAAAAGTTATTCTTTATTACATATTTTTAATTAACATTATCATATTTGAAATCTTTATTATAAACCAGATCTGGAAAAGAAATTTTTTGACCTTCACTTCGGAGGGACTTCCAGTTTTAAACACTGACATCTGTGCAGTTGCATCAGCATCTGAAGCTAAAATATCAAATTGGCAACTTAGACATTAAAAAGTTCAGTACTGTTTCTACCTTTTTAATCTGAAGCAAATAAGTATAGATATGAAATCCTTTATATACTAACAGAAGAGACTAGAGTGTATTTTGTAGCCATCCAGTATAATATCTCTGTGCAAAATTATCAGTGAAAGAGCAAAAAAATATGTTGTTAATATCAATCAATGTACAGATTGTCAGCCAAATCCAGTATGTCAGTAAATAGTACTAATTAAATTTGCATGGATGGAAGAATCATATGTTAGATAGCAGGTAACTCTCCCTTCAAGATTTCATCAATTGACAAACATGAAGTCAAACTGTCACTCTAAAAAAAAAAAGTAAAAATACACTGTGTGAATTATAATATGATTTTTATTTATTTATTTATTTATTTTTTCTCACTGACAGGCTGTTCAAGGAACTGGTTTAGCTTTTATTGCCTTTACAGAAGCAATGACCCACTTTCCTGCTTCTCCCTTCTGGTCAGTCATGTTCTTTCTCATGTTGGTGAATTTGGGACTAGGAAGTATGTTTGGAACCATTGAAGGCATCATCACACCCATTGTTGATACCTTCAAAGTTAGGAAAGAAATTCTTACTGGTGAGTTTCACAGCATTTCTTTTCTCAACAGAGCAGTAAGCTTAAAATTGTTTTGGAGAGTATGAAGTTTTGTTTGTTTGTTTGTTTGTTTGTTTGTTTATATTGACATGAAAGTTTTTAGTACTTACATTTAACAGACAAGGAAATCACTGTACATCCATGTAGACTGTACACCCATGCACATGCATGTTAATATCTGCAAGTAAATCCTTTTTCTGAATGCTACAAGAGCGGGAATACTCTAGAACTTCAATTTAATATAGAATTTCTGTTAGAATTTTCTTTATGTTAAGCTGTTCTGAGCTCTTCCAGAATACTTTCCATTCTAGCCTGTGTCACAGATCAGGGAAACAAAGCCAAAGGAATGATTGAAAATACATTGAAAATCATGACAAATTATTTCAATAAAGCTAAATGGAATCTTAAAATATGATGAAATATTTATCATATTAAAAATAAGTACAGTTATTCCAGTTGCTCTCCAGAGCCACATTTTTTTTTTTTTTTTTGCTGTTGAATATGTAAAGGGTCTTGAACAAGGATTTTTTTATTTTCCTTTTTCTAATGCCTGAAGTCATGTGAGGTATAGCTTGTTCATGTACCTCGTATTGTCTTGTAGCAATTTCTTTTTGAAATATGAAATCAGCATAAAATATGAAAGTTAGGTTTCTGAAAATTTTCAGGACAGCTGCGAGGCACTTGGTGTATTATGGCAGATTTGGATTTTCTATCAATAGCTATGACAGGAGGGATAGAAAATTATAAACTGCTTTAATATTTTCTAGCTCTATGGCAGAAATAGTATGTTTTCTAAGAGTTAACCCCTGGTACAGCAGAACCCTGCTCTTTTCTGACTGCTGAGTACTTAGGTAATAGGTAATTAACTGAACACATGGATTTTTTTTTTTTTAATTTTATTTTTTATTTTTTGCTTTGCTTGATCTAAGAATAAAATTATCCATAAAGATTAACCAGCTGATTTTTCTTGAGTCTGAACCTATTGAGCACTTTTTTTTTTTTTAAATATGTTTTTAAATTCATATTGAATAACCAATGTGGCATTTAGAAATTAGCTATTTGCCCTAAGTATATATGCAAATACCATGTTATATGGTTATTACTCTGGAATAACGGAACATTTTATAGTAATTCCTTGTTATGGAATTTGACAAAAAATATATATATTAAGAAGATAATATATAAAGATAAAGATAAAATGAAGATATAAATAAAAATATCTTAAAAAGATATAAAGAAGATATAAAGAAATATACAAGAACTGCTTTTCTCTGCTAATATTTTTGTGTTATATATGCATGATTTTTACTACTTCAGTCAGTTGTACTCAAAGGATTAAAACATAACATAATGTTTCTATAATTAAATTATATACTGGAATGCCTGGGTTAAGCTTCATATAGTATCAGTGGGACTTAATAAGGATTATGCTTGCACTAGAGTTTGTGATTAAAAACCACAAATTCTCATTTTATAGAAGTACTGCATTACATTTGCAACTTTTTTTCACTATAGTTCCACTTCAGTTTTCAGGGAAACCAGCTCATACGCTTAAAGTTAATTTTGTGCTCAAGTATTCCAAATTGGAGTCTGCATGTATATGTGCTGAAGAGTGTACCTACCAGAGTGTAGTTTACAACTGAAGGTGCATGTTTTTTGGGTGGGTGGTAAGACGTGATGGGAGAACATAAAAATAACAAGGATTTCTAAATTTGCTTATATGCAGTTCTTCTAAAATGCTTTTCTCAGGGTTAGTAATAAAACAGTGTAATTAATGAGACTGACATTGGGGAGATTTTATCTGTGTTGAAAAGAGTGATCATCTTATACCACAATATTTTAAAGTGTCACTGTCTTCCTTTCATTATTTTAATCAATTACAAATAGCTGGAATTTGTACAATGACTATATTCTGTATAAGGGTATTTTATACTTTTGCTCGGATTTCTCTCACTTAATTTTAGACTGTGTAGGTGCATCCTTAACCTTAGTTCTCAGTGGAAGAGAAAAACAGGGCACTTCACGTGGGAGAATCAGTTGTGCTCGGCCTACAGCTTATTTCACAATTTATTGAAATTTGACTTATTTTATAGCTGTTTCAGCATTCAAACCTATTCTTGATGGATTTAGTAGAAAAAAAAAGTTATATTGAGATTGATTATGTAGGTGATCTAGTGACCAAATAATATGATCCTCAACAGTTTTCTTTATTTTAGCCTTGCAGTCACACTAAGTGAAATGTTTATTGAGATATAGTCCTTTGATTAGTCTGTGCTGCTTAATGGGGGCTGCTGTAATATGGCAATTCCAGTAATTACTTCTGGTTTCATGACATTTCTGTTTCATAAGGGGGAGGTAGGATTCCTAATATTCTCAAAATTGCCACCAAAAATAAGGAAAGTGATAACAACTTTCATTATATGAAATAATGTGTTAAAGTACAACTTTGCTATATCAAACTCTCTCTTCATTTCCTCTTTTTCTGTGGAAAATTGTAATTATTACAGTTTACAATTCTGTCCTTCATTCCAGTTATCTGCTGCTTGGTAGCATTTTTTATTGGCCTGATCTTTGTGCAGCGCTCTGGAAATTATTTTGTCACGATGTTTGATGACTACTCAGCTACTCTGCCCCTGCTTATTGTGGTCATTTTGGAGAACATTGCAGTTACCCGAATTTATGGAATAGAAAAGTAAGTGAAGGAAATGTATTTCCCTGTCTGCATCAACAGTATTCTATACAATATTTATTGTTATTATAATTTTATAGCACCAATTATTTTGTATGTACACATAAATTCAAGCCAATAGAAAGATATCCCAATCTAAGGAGAGCCTTGCAAACTGACTATTACACAAAGATAGGGAAGAAAGCAAAACAAAATGAAAGCAGTAGGAATTAAGGATGAAAACAGGAATTTATCTTTGCAGTTGTTTCTTGCTGGTTTGTGCGACTGTAAAGGTATTACTCTTGGTATGATAAGGGAGTCAAAGTGTGTCAATCTGGACTTGAATCAAGTCTTCCTTTAAGAACAGGTTAGAACCTTAGGATCAAGGTATAATGCATCAGGACAGTGTAGCGAAACTCAAACAACAAACTACAACAGGACCACAAAAAGGAGAATAAGGCAAAAAAGAGGTAAAATTAGAGGTAGAAAGGAGTCTGGATGGGTAAGTATGAGGAATCTATATATGAAAAGGACACCAAGAGAAGGATTTCAAGAAGTAATAACAACGGTCTAAGCAGCAGATGCGGAGGAACATTTTGAACAGATCTGCACTATTTTGCCTGAGAGAAGAACAAAGTAAAATAAGAAAGTTTCCATTTATTATCTAGATTTAGCTTGTGGTGTTGTAGCAGTTAATTGTTCTTTGCATTTGTTGTGAGAGAAGGAATAGAGGAAATGATAGAAAAGAACAGGATCAAAACTTACATGGAAGCAGCACATTTGGCAATAAAGTAACCTTCTATCAGTGATAACTGAAGAGAAGAGTAAAGAGCATCATGTCTCTCTAATTTATTTACACCATTTGACAGAGATCAACAGAATGTGTTCACTAAGTGCTACACTTTTAAGGAATAGAGGTGTTTGTATCAAAAATAACTCATGCCATCCACAGATAAAGCATGCTATATTAGTATGTTGAAGTAATTTAAACATTGGTGATTCTTTCATATATACAAAGGGTGACATAAATGGGTATTTTTTCTTTGACTGTTCATGTGTTCAATCTGAGTAATCAACTAGTCCCTTGCTATAATGAAATAAAATTATAATAAGCAAATTTAATCATATTGTTTCTAGACATTTTTTCTGGTCTATGCAAATAGTGTCTGGACTACATACTCATTAATAAAGAATTTCTACCAAGGCCAAGTGTGTAAGTCTATAACTGGACACATACAAAACACCATGTAGATGTTTTTACGCATGCAGACAAAAGATGATACAAGTCACCTTGGTATCAAGGTGCTATTGTCCAATCAAGTAGAGTTCCACTGTGCAGAGAGGTAGACACTCCAAGAATCACCAATTTACCAGTGATGAACTTGGTGTTTAGGAGTAGCTAAAATACGGTAATACTCTGTTTTTGTATCAGAGGGCAGTTGCTTGATATTTTCAGATGTTCTGACAGAATATAGTAAACAGCTAACAGACAGATTTCTTGTGCCTAATGACCACCTGATCATTTTTCTGGAGTATTCCTCTCATCTCTTCTGATGTATAAATTTCTCCAGAATATTTTTCTTCATGAACCCAGCATTCTTGTTTGCAAAAACTGCCAGAATGAACAACCTCACGTTGTCATTAGCTGTAGTAGCTCCAAGGGGGGATACTCATAGATAAAGATCTGTGTATATGTAATATTAAAGTCTCTGATCGAATAGGAAAAGAAAAAAGAAAGAAAAGGAAAAAAAAAAAAAAAAAGCATGCAAAGGGATTACAGCCAAAGGGTAGAAAAAAGGCAATGTGTGGATCCTTGCAGCCAGGAAGGCATAAAATGTTAGATAGTTATCAGTTAACATCATGAACCCTGGTCTTGCAAAGCAGCAGATATCAAATTTTGCATAAAATTCACAGAAAATAAAAATAGTGAAATGGAACCAGAGATATTTATGGAATATATCACCCATAGATGGGGGACAGTGCTTCTGAAGATACTTGGTAGAAAGTGTAAGGTTAGTGGGATATAAACACTGGAATAAGTGAAGTTAAAGGAGCTTGGTAGCTTATGAAAGAGGATTACTAGGGTGAAGAAGATGATGAAAGACTTTGAAAATGAAGAGAACAAATTTATGTTTCATTGGGTGAAGAGCTGGAAAGAGCAGAAAGAAAAGGCTATCTATAGAGAGCACAAACCATTTGTAAATTCAGCTTCTTTTTAACAATATGTTTCAGTGCAATGTAAACAAAGGATAGAATACCCCAAACTATGTGGTTCAAAAATTTTTTGAGTGTTTATTTGACAGTGACTTCACATGTGTAACTGCTTTCAAAACATGTTTATTGCTATAAGAACATTTTCCATGCACAAATTTCAAAAGAAAGTGGGACCACAAGGAAGTTAAAACAGAATCAGGGCTTGTGCACACTCCAAAAGAATTAGCTATAAAAATATTCTCCCTTTTTCTACTGGCTCTGGAACAATGTACTCCTCCATCAGGAATACAAAAATAGGAGTTTTGTTCAGCTCATAATTTGCAATTTTGAGGAACAAGGAGGCAGGTTTAAAACTTTGCAGTTTTATTTCAGCAGCTTATTTGATGCAAACCAGAGTTTATGTATAAAGTTTTTTTTACACTGCAACATGCATATAGGTTCAAAAATTAATCCTGCAAAATTGATAATATGTGCTGTTTTTTATATGTGCTCAAAAGTGATGACACATACCTTAGCGAACAACTCATTAGACAATATAGGAAGATGTGAAAAAGAATCCTGTAAATTAGAGGTGAGTTTAAATATCTTTCCAGCATTGTCCAGCAAGCAGCCTACATGCTAAATTTGGTCCAATACATGCTCCCATCGGGCCTGCTTCTGAGAAGGAGAGGAGGACTGGTATCATCTCTTGCCTGGCAGATGTTCAACAGAGCAGTCTTACTGCTTTCTAGTGCTCATGTTGACAGTATGGCCAAGGAAGAGTAGGTGAATTGTAGCTATGGCTAGGTTTGGTCTACCTCAGAATTAGTCAGTGTCTCCTTTTTCTTATACCTCCACGTAAAATAAAAACAGTCATAGGCTATATCCGTGACTTCTGCCTGCATCAACAATAGTAGGTGGTCTGGTCTGCTTCTGTAATTTCACTCTTTCTCTACTGCCTGGAGTACCTAAACTACTTGTGTCTTCTCATTGCAGCATAAGGCCTTTCATGTGAGGTGGCACAGGAGCTTAAGTTTGTGTTAGCTTCTGTAAAAGTGTCAGGGCAGAAGCAGAAAGAGAGCAAGGATTCTTGTGCAATCTGTGAGGTGAGGAGGTGGGGAAGACTGATTTCTCAGATCTTTTTTGCAGCAAGCTGTTCTCGTGGGAGGAATGGCTAGATGTTCTTGGGAGAAGGGAGATCTCTATGCAGTCTCCCTCTGCATACGAATGGTGCCCTGTGGTCTCACAGCATGGAAGGGGAGTGCAGCCTTTACAATATTGAACAGGAGGTGCAGCTTCCAAGATCATCCTCTTCTAAATGATCTTTGAATGTGATAGATGTGATGAGTTTTCCATCACTAACTTATCTTCAAATAAGTATCTTCAAATAATGTTGATATCTATATTGCTTTAAAATAATAATAACAATAATAAAAAGGATATGTGCAGTTTTCTGAATTGTAATCACAGTTAGCAGAGTCCTCAAGTAGTTGCAGTATCCACTATTCAGAATAGAGGAGAAGGCTCAATTGTTAAGAATCTTTGCAGTGTAGGCTTTCATAAAATACAAGCTATCTTTATGTATTTCCTGTACCACTCAACCTCGTTAATGGAAGCTAATAGAAAGTAGCTTGGTCTTCCAATTTTGCTTTGCTGATTGCATCTACAAGAAAAATTATTCTTGAGAAAACGGTAACATAGTATCACTTGGATTCACAAATTCGGTGAACCTGTGTTTCAAGGGAATGTCTGAAAATGTGATCTCATTGGACAGGAAAGTTATAGATATTTCAGTTTCACTCTACTCATCCAGGAAGATCCAGAGCTAAAATTATGCATTTAATGCACCTCAAGATGCCTCCAGTTTCCATTTTCTCTTCAGAAGTCTAGCATTGTAAGTTGGATCGGGCATTAAACTTGGATTCAAAACTGTTATTGAATAGAAGGGCATCACAACTCTGTATTTTACTTCCAATTGTATTGGAATTTAAGTCTGATTCTTCAGAAGTCAAAGCTAGTTTACTAACTCACAGCACTGTGGAGTAATTCCTTCTGTTCATCTGTTCAGAACTGGTAATACAAGATCCATTTGTCAGCCCATCAAGTCAGCTGAAGTGCAGCTATTTGTATACATAAATTTTGTCAGCATGTCCCTTCAAATTAGATGCTCTGTGTCAACTATAGTACTTGAAATTTAAGTGTACAGAGTAACAATAACCTTTTATTCCCTTCACAGATTTATGGAGGATCTGAAAGACATGCTTGGTTTTTCTCCAAGTCAGTATTATTACTACATGTGGAAATATGTTTCACCTTTAGTATTGTTATGTTTGCTGTTAGCTAGCATTGTCCAAATGGGATTAAGTCCTCCTGGCTACAATGCATGGATTGAAGACATGGTATGTATGTAACAGATGCCATCACCATCACAATGATCATATATGAAGTATTTCAGAAGTATGTGAAAAGACAAAAAATTATGATCGCAAATTCAAATCATTATAAATAATGACATGGTGCTTAACTGTCTTTTCAACTTTAAAGTACTTCTTTTGCTTTAAAATATAACTGCTTGACATGAATTTATGTGTTTTTTTGTGAGTTGTAGTTTGTTATATGTTGGAAATGTTCGAAAGGACAAGAGATTTTGTTGACTTTCTTTAAATTTTATTTCATTGCAGAAAGCAGTTGGTAATAATGCTGAATAAATCATTTCAGATATCCCATCATTTTTTTTTTCAGTTGGAACTAAATATTGAGATTAGCCATGTCATAATTTTTCCTACTTGGAGGCAGGTAGTATCTGCTGTGCCTTATTTGGAACGCGGATTTGAATCTGTCCTGTGATCACCTTAAATTAATACCCCAACAGTCCAAATCTTGAGTTCAGCATGCCTCTACCTCGCAGGCTTGGGCTGCTCCTTTCCCTGTATAAAATTAAATGTTAATTGAGCTATTAGACAAACTAAGTTTGTTGCCCAGAGACTCATGCTTGCAACAGAAGCATGCTTGTGAGGTAGAGCCATTGTCCCAGTAAATGCGTTATATTTTACATGAAGCTTACACAAATTAGAACAATCCTGCAAGGTGATCTGAGACAGTCCCTGCCTAAGCTAGCTGTTAGCCTACAGAACAAATACTTTGCAGATATAGTTACAGATGCCACTGCGCACTGCTGTGATGTTCTGTTGTGTCTAGAATATGTTCTGAACACGTTTTAAAGGATCATGGATCAAGTACAAACAAGTGTAGCTGAAGGTCTGATGTGAAAATCCTGATTTGGGCTCTGCTTCAGTGCTCTGAGCATCTCAGAAACTTTGGGTTGGCATTTTGGTCCTGCTCACTGGCAGGAAGATAGCAATCATCTATTTCTATGATTGTTCAACTTTGAGATCTGCAGTAGTGCCTACATTGTGAGTGCTAGATGACAAGAAAATGAGCATGTGTTTGGAAACTGCAGGCCTTGGTAAGGACTGCAGATTTGCTCTTTTTAAAGTAAAGATGTATTAATAGTCTTTTTCTCTTGGCTTGCTTAGGCTACAGAAGAGTTCCACAGCTATCCAACATGGGGAATGATTGTCTGTATATCTCTGATGGTACTGGCCATACTGCCAGTCCCAATAGTCTTCATAGTGCGTCGCTGCAACCATATTGATGACAGCTCTGGTAGCTTGGCGTCTGTATCCTACAAAAGAGGCCGGATAATAAAGGAGCCTGTTAATCTGGAGGGAGATAATACAAGTCTGATTCATGGGAAGAGTCCAAGTGAAGTGCCATCTCCAAATTTTGGAAAAAACATATATCGAAAACAGACTGGATCACCAACTCTGGATACTGCTCCAAATGGACGCTATGGTATTGGATACCTAATGGCAGATATGCCTGATATGCCAGAGTCTGACTTGTAACTACAGAAAAAATGTTCTCTGTTTTTCTTGTTGCTGATCATGGCTTTCCTAAGAGAGGTGGTCAGCTTCACTTACTAGGGTGCGATCTCAGGTGCTCTGTAGTGGCAGTCTTTAAGATACCATGACTGACTGTACAGGTTGAGAAAACTCCTTTTGGATTAGTCCTGTGGGTTTTCATTTGCACTGAAGGGAATAAATGAAAAATCAATGGCAGCCTACATCTGCCAGCATAGCTGAGAAGTAGTTTTTAAAATTAATTCCTAAATCTAAAGCTTTCTATCACTGAAGCCCAAGTCTCACTCAAATGATGTAATATTTCTGAGGTAATATCACTGCAAATCCTTTTTTGTTTGTTTGTTTTGTTTTGTTTCTGCTTTCAAGTTAACTCCCCGGTTTTAAAAGTGAGCTCTGAAGTAGTTCACCAAACCCATGTTGTGCACACATTTGTATATACCCTATGTAGATATGTTGTACTTATTTTGTTAGCACTGATAATTACTTAGGCTATTAGCTGAGTAAAAAACAAACCTGCAAACTATTTTCTTATGTAATAGCTGTATAGAACAATAGTATTAGAAAATCAAGGAGTAGACTTATGGGAAGGTAAGGAAAGATTCCCTGTTCACTGGGGACTGCATAAACGGTCTGTATATTTTGTGTAAAATATTTGCTTTTTCAGTGTGAAAACAATGTAAGAGTGAGTCACTCCAAGAATCTTAAGGATTGTGCAGATTCTGCATTTTTTTCTATGCTGTGTGCCTAAAAATGAACTTCTTGATATTTATTGTGGTTACAAGATTACATATATATTATATTTATATAATATACTTGTAATGTAAATATGTATATTATTCTGTATGTAATCGTTTCAAAAGTTAAAGCAAGATGGCTTTTTTTAATTACTCTCCTTCTGTTTTTGCTTCTGTTTTATGCAGATAATTTTTTTCAGTCAGTAATTGTTAAGAACTGTATGGCATTACATTTTAACCTATGAATAAAGAGATTGACAAGATATTTCTCTGTAATTTCCTTTGCCACTTCCTAGAACACAGCCTTTTTTTGCCTCAGTGTACTATCTGAAAGAATTATATTTACGAACTAAGGTGAGGTGCTTAAAGAATCTGAAAACAAAAGTGGTAAATCAGATTGTCCTCTCTTTATTTAACTATTGGACAAGGACTTTACTATGAATACAGTAGTTGATGTATCACTGTAAACTGACATGATACTCTGAAAGCTAGAAGGTAATTTATTCCGTACCTCAAAGGTCTTTAAATTTAGATGTAAATTCTGACTGCTACCTATAATAAGCAAAGAGCAGAACTTAGTTGCATTGTTCCAGTATCAGACCAATAAACAAATTACTTCATTTGAGGTAAATGCAAGTCTCAGAATCATAACCAGGTAAGGCTTTCTCACTGTTCTACTTTCCATGACTCCAGTTTAACTGTTTCAGAGGCCAAAAACTGAAACAGATTTCTTACATAGCTCTGATTACTCTTTATCATGTATTGCCCACATCTTGCCCTTTGATATGGGAAGAAAAATTGTGAAGGTTGATTCAGGTTGCTCTCTACACTGCTGGTGACCCTACAGGTAAGCGCCTTCTGTTTGTCCACATGGGAAATACTCTTTACCAACACTGCTGCTGTGGGTTTCAAATATATAATTCTGAGTATGGAAATGTGAAAAAAATGTGACAAACAAATGCTTAGGAAGAAAATCCTAAACCAAAGTACAACTTTTTTTGGTCTTTAGGATGATAATATATTCCATTTACTGCCAGATGTTTGATTCATGGTTTGATCTCAACCATGACTGAACAATTTGAAGCGCAGAAGTTCCTTGCAATCTTGTTTAGTCTGATGGGTTAAAAATAAATTCACTGTCTGCTCCATAAAGAAACAGAACCAATCCAAAAAGTGCTGGATTTGGAGGTTTAATAACATTAGAAATGATCACTATAAAATGTAACATCCACGTCCTTGTATATTAATGAAAAAAATGTTGAAGTATGGTATGAAATTGTATGTACAATTGCTATTAAATCCAAAGGAATTCACAGTCCTTTCATACTTCTAATTTGGGTGCAAATTGCTACTTGTTGGCCTTATGGATAAAAAGAAGTAAAAGAGAAGTAGAGGGCAGGAAAGAGAGGTTTCAAATATTTATCACCTTATAAGACAGAATGTCCATGTGTCACGATGATCATAACCACAATTAATGTACCTTTTGTTAAGAAAAAGATCATTACAAAAGGCAGTCTTGCTTAAAATTAAAGAAACTCCTATTTGTGTCTTACACAATCAGAAATAGCCTAAGAAAAAATCATCCATGTGGGAAGTGAAAATAACATTACCAATACAATTTATTGCAAAAGGTCTAAGGTTTCTGAAACAAATATGCTTTATGAGATCTGATTTTCCTCAATGGAAGATAATAAAATCAGGCAGAATCAGTATGATTCAAATGAAGGCCATGTCATTACCTCCATACTCTTCAAGAAGTTCTCAAATTTGGTGAAATGTGGAACAGAGATTATACAGTCTTGCTGTCTAGTTTTAGTCTTTCCTGATGTACCAAAGTTTTATTGATACCTTACAGAGTGTCATGCAGAGAAGAAAAAAAAAAATCTGAACAATTATAACCCTGTTCTTAGGGAGCAGCTGATACAAGTTAACTGATGTTGACAGCTGATACGAGCTGATGAATCATCACCCTGGCATAAGAGTGATTTTATCATGCTGGGCAGGAGGGCAGGGTTCATTTATATTTGTGATAATAATGGATGAGGGGAAAAAAAGAAAAAGTGTTTGCAGAAGGTTTTTAGATACGCATAAAATACCTGACTCTACTGGACACTCTAAGACTAACATGCATTGTTCAGCTGAGATGCAGTGTACTCAAAAAGCTTCTTACTGCTGCAACAATACCTTTGATAATTTCACAGAAATATAGTCATGCCAGTTTTCAAAAATGCATGAAATTTAATGTAATTTTTAAAACGCTTAGTTAGATTTTGTGGAGGATGCCGGGGGTAGTGGAATGGGGTGTGGGGGGGTGGGGGGCGGTGCGGAATGGAACATATCAGATGTGATTTACTGCCATTGCCACTGGATGGTGCTCGTATTTCATATGTGCTGGCAAAATGGTGTGTTCAGGAGTTTTTAAAAGGGGAGAATGATGCATTTTTATTTTCTACTAAAACAGAGAACTCTTCAGAACGACCATGGTCTCTCACCAAATGTCACAACTACAGTAATCTTCTGGACCTTCAACTGCCTTCATATATTTATATTATATATATATATATATACTCGTATATGTATATTTATATTCAGAAAAGAAAGATAACAGATCTTTAATGTTAATGAAAACAATAATGTGCTGTTCATATCTCACTGTCTAGCAGTACAGCTTTAGATCCTGGGAGCAAGCAGTTTCTTGATTCAATATTTGGAAATCAGTAATTTTTTTAACACGCCTATTTGAAGCATCCTTTTACTAGCCATTCTAATTTCTGATTTTAGCAAATTAATTAGTGGTATATGATAATCTCAGACTATAAGACTACTAACACCGGCAATTATATTATTAGGCTTCTCACTGCCTTCAACAGTAAATGCTGAAAGATGCAGTGTGGTAGATGAAAGCAGAGGGAGCAAGGGACAGCAGCTGACAGCTGATGGGGTCACTTGAGCTTGTAACTGCTTCTGAAGAAAGCTAGCACTAACATCTAGTAGTGTTTTAAAAGTAGTGTTGCTGCTAAAACATGTCTCAGGCTGCTGTTTAAACCTTTTGGTAAAGGCAGAACCACTTTGTCTTTCATCCGTGCTGTATCATCATTACTTTACAGTAAATGAGCAAAAGTATGAACTAAGACACTCTTGTCTCAAATGAGCATCAGCAGATGTCTTTGTTGCTGACTTTTTCCCAATGACACACACACAATGGCAATGTGAGCTCCCATGCCCATGTCTTTGAATTATGGTGTTAAATGATGTTAACATAAAGATGTTAGTGAAAAAAACAGGCGTAGACATTCTCCTCCCCCCTCTCTTTTTTTTTTTTTTTTTTTTGAGATGCCTTCTGTATGTCTTATATCCAATCCAATCTCAACAGGTGGAAAAATAAGACTGTTTTCCATCCCTAGAAATTCTAGGGTAAGAGATACTCTCTAACTAAAGGTAGAACAGATTAGTGAACAATGGTGCAGAAAGAAAAAAAAAAGAAATTTGCTTTAAAGTAAGTCTAATTGATTTTCATATTTCTGATTAGAGCAAAAAGGAAATACGTGCAAAGGAAGATCAGGTTTACAGTTCAAAGAAAAAGGAATTAAGAAAAAGTGTAAACAAAAGAGTAGTGAGAGGAGGTGGAACTGAAATGGAGCTCATTAAAAGAAAGAAGAGTAAAAGAAGAATGAAAAAGATACTGTGGAAATAAGGGTCGCTCAATGACTGACAAAGTGTAAATTGAATAGGTAGCAGGTGACCAGAAAGATGAAGAGCTTTAGGAAAAAAAAGAAAAAAAGAAAAAAAAAAAAGAAGGACTTCAGGAAGAAAACAGGATTTGATGTCTACGTGAAGTAGAGTGTAATCAAATCTTTAGAAGATACAACCTATAGTTAGGTACAGTTGTTGAAGTGAGGTAGGAATCAAAGGTGTTTGAAGTTGTGTTAGCATATGAGGAGAGAGAGAGGAGGAATGAATCAGGACAGGAGAAGAAAGACTTGGGCTATGTCAGAATCAGTTTCCCTTTAAGTACAGCAGTGCCTTTGACGTAATGAAAAGCTTGGTTATTTTTCATAAGTATTTTGAGATAGTCTGGGAAAGATGTTAAAGAAATGCAGGCTTCCAAAATTATTTTATTTTAGCTGTCTGAACTGAAGACAGAACTATCAGGGTAAGATAGCAGGTAAACTGTGTGATAAATTTAAGGTTTACAGAGAAAAATAAATACTTAAAAGCACAGAAAACTCTATGAGGAGATGAGGTGAAGAAAAATGAGAGTTTGTGACTAAAAGCTCTGAGTTGGAGACTGCTGCATTACTGTGATTTAACATTGTAGTAAATCTCCTGAGCATTTGCCTGGTGTCAAGGATATGAATAGTCCTAGTCATTACTCATAGACTTGAAATTAGCCAAAAACTTAAAGCACCTAAATGATACGCATTTTACTACCTGGTCCCTGGAATGGAAACCAGACACCCAGTCTCCCATATGCAATGCATCTGGTCAGTGAAGTGTTCCAAAAGTATAGATATATAAATGGGCAACATTTTTTTTTTGTGGGGACTTAACTATGACAGAACCCCTTGTTCTCAAAAAAGGAGAAACTGAGGCACACTGGAGAAACTGCCAAATCAGACAGTTGAGACATTTATGTCTGTGGGTCTTTATGGAAACTGAGTGTTCAGATCATCAACAAAAATACATTTTGAATTAAAAATAGTGTATAATAGCTGATGCTGCATTTAATGAAGATGTCATGAATGGTGACCCCCCCCCCCCTTCGGCAGCAAAAACATAGAAGTCCTGCTTACGTGACACAAAAATGAAGTGGCTTGCAAAAATGTAAGCAATATATATGTGTATATACATATATATGTGCATAAGCATAAAAATACACATTTAGCTACAAGTCAGCTAACTTCCTCAAAGAGCAGCAAAAGAGGGATGGAACTATTGGCACTTAAGGATCTATTTTTACTCATCAAGTAGATTTATTTTCAAGTAAGTTTATGGATTATTCCATAAAGAGTCTTACAAGTGGCCAATGGCTAAAAGGTACTAAAGAGAGGGATTTTGAATTAGAGAAATAAGAGGGTTCTTAAGACACATTTTGAAACTTCATGGAAAACTATAAAATCTTCCCCAGACCTCAGATCCTCTAGGGTCAGTTTAACAAGGCCTCCATATACACTGTAGAAGTCCCGACACGAGGTTAGTTGCTCATACAACTTAGTTCTCACATTGTTATAAGCTTCCTTCTGATTTTCTTGATTCCTCTCTGCTGCCCCAGGATTTCTCAGATGGTTCCCATTTTAGCACAGACTGCACAAACAGCTGTGCTGGCACAATGGATTTGGTGGTGTGGAGACGGAAAGGCTGAGAGAAGAAATTGCTTAAACTTGCACTGGCACTGAAGAAAGAAACATGGAATTTCAATTTCAACTGTGCAAACTGTGATATAGACAATAAAACATTAGCAAAAATATCCATAGTTCTGTAATAGTTTTACATAATTTATTGGTGTCAGGTAGCTGAAAATTAGCCATCACATAATGTACAGATATATGTGCTCCTATCTGTATAAAAAAGAACTAGTGGCATTAGATCATAAGTTCTTCCAAAAAAAACAACAAACAAACAAACAGAATCCACAGAATGGACTGAATTGAAATTCATATACTTCTTTCCACAGACTTTGCTTTCTATTATTAAGGATAACTTTTTCTATCTGTTCACATCTATAATTTCCCTATTGCACAATCATCAGCCTTCAAAACTCACTGAACAGTTCAGTAAAGTATCTGGAATTTGCAGAAGACACATAGCAGAATTTATCACTCACATACAAATTACATTGTAGCTATCTGCACTGGATTTCTTAATTGCCTTTGAAGCCTGAATGCAGAGAAACTAAGCCTGTGCTGCTATGCTGGACTGAAAATGCTTAAGACAATGCTGCACAGGTAACAGAATCACAGAATCACAGAATTGTAGGGGTTGGAAGGGACCTCCAGAGATCATGGGGTCCAACCCCTCTGCCAAAGCAGGTTCCCTAGAGCAAATTGCACAGGTAGGTGTCCAGACGGGTCTTGAATATCTCCAGAACAAGGAGACTCCACAACTTCCCTGGGCAGCCTGTTCCAGTGCTCCGTCACCCTCACTGTGAAGAAGTTCTTTCTTATATTGTGGGGAACTTCCTGTGCTTCATTTTACGGCCATTGCCCCTTGTCCTATCCCCACAGACCACTGAAAAGAGGTTGGCCATATCCCTCAGTCTCCCACACTTCAGGTATTTATAAACATTGATAAGATCCCCTCTCATTCTTCTTTTCTCAAGGCTGAAGAGACCCAGGTCTCTCAGCTTTTCCTCATAGGGGAGATGCTCCAGGCCCTGTATCATCTTTGTGGCCTTCCGATGGACTTTTTCCAGGAGATCCCAGCCTTTTTTGTACCAGGAATTTTTTGTACAGGTCAGAATGAATCTGGTCCGGATCACACCTGTGTATACATGCTTCATCTCTCTGCATTAGCTGGTTTAAGGACCCTGGGATCTAATTCTCATCCCCTGTAATATTTGAAGCCCAAGCACCTTGTTTGGGAATATTGTGATATCAAAGAACAAAATGATGGCAAAATGAATGAGAGTCAACAGTGTGCCCTGGCAGCCAAAAGGACCAACTGTATTCTGGGGTGCCTCAAGGACAGCATTGCTAGCCTTCCCTTGACAGGGAAGTGGCTGTCCTGTTCTACTCTGTGCTGGTGCAGCCTCATCTCAACCATTGTGAATAGTTTTTGGCAACAAAATATAAGTACATAAAACTGTTAGAGAGTGTTCAAAGGAAGGCTGAAAAGATGGCAGAGGGTCTAGAGGGCAAGACATTTAAAGAGGATCTGAATTCACTTAGCTTCCTAGAATTACAGAAATACTGAATCATTAGGATTGGAAAAGACCTCCAAGATCATCTGGTCCAACCATCCCCCAACCACCAATGTAACCCATGAAACCATGTTGCTAAACACCGTGTCCAAACTTTCCTCAAACAGCCCCAGGGATGATGACTCCACCACCTCCCCAGGAAAACCGTTCCAATGCTTAGCATCACTTTCTGAGAAGAAATGTCTCCTAATTTCCAACCTGAACCTCCCCTGGTGCAACTTTAGGCCATTCCCTCTTGTCTTATTGCTCGTTATGTGTGAAAAGAGGTTGACCCCCTGCTCCCTACAACTTCCTTTCAGGTAGAGAGAGCAATAAGGCCTCCCCTGAGCCTCCCCTTCTCCAGACTAAACAACCCCAGGTCCCTCAGCCACTCCTCATAAGACCTGTGTTCCAGGTCCTTCACCTGCTTTGTAGCCCTCCTCTGGACACACTCCAGGGCCTCAATGTCCTTCTTGTAGTGATGGGCCCAAAACTGATCATAGTACTTGAGGTGCGGCCTCACCAAAGCAAAATACAAGGGGACAATCACTTCCCTGGTCCTGCTGGCTGCACTATTCCTGATACAAGTGAGGATGCTGTTGGCCTTCTTGGCCACCTGGGCACATTGCTGGTTCATTTCAGGCGAGCATCAGTCAGCACCCCCAGATCCTTTTCCTCTGCACAGCTTTCGAGCCACTCTCCCCCAGGCCTGTAGTGTTGCATGGGGTTGTCATAGTCAAAGTGCAGGACCTGGCACTTAGCCATGTTGAACTTCATCCCATTGGCCTCTGCCCATTGACCAAACCTGTCCAGGTCCCTCTGCAGGGCCTTCCTACCCTCTGGCAGATCGACACTTCCCCCCAGCTTGGTGTCATCTGCAAGCTTATTGAGGGTGCACTCAATTCCCTCATCCAAATCATCAATAAAGATATTAAAGAGGATGGGCCCCAACACCGACCCCTGGGGAACACCACTGGTGACCGGTCGCCAGCTGGATTTCACTCCATTTACCACCACTCTCTGGGCCTAGCTGTTCAGCCAGCTTTTGACACAGCAAAGTGAGTACCTGTCCAAGCCATGGGCTGCCAGCTTCTCCAGGAGACTACTATGGGAGACTGTATCAAAGGTCTTCCTGAAGTCTAGGTAGACTACATCAACAGGCTTTCCCTCATCCACCAGGTGGGTCACCCGGACATAGAAGGAGATGAGGTTGGTCAGGCAGGACTTGCCTTTCATGAACCCATGCTGGCCGGGCCTGGTCCCCTGGTTGTACCGCAAATGCTGTGTGATTGCATTCAAGATGACCTGTTCCATCACCTTTCCTGGCACCCAGGTCAGGCTGACAGGCCTGTAGTTCCCTGGGTCCTCCTTACGACCCTTCTCGGAGAGGGGTGTCACATTAGCAAGTCTCCAGTCATCCGGGACCTCTACGGGTGACCATGACTGCTGACAGATGATGGAAAGTGGCCCAGCAATCACATCCACCAGCTCCCACAGCACCCTCAGGTGGATCCCATGTGGTCCCATGGACTTGTCCAGGTGGTGCAGCAGGTCTCTAACTATTTCCAACTGAACCGTGGAGTTTCTTCTGCTCTCCATCCCAGGCTTCCAGGTCAGGAGGCTGAGTACCCCAAGGATAAGTGGTCTTACTATTAAAGACAGATGTAAAGAAGGTATTGAGAATCTCAGCCTTTTTCTTATCCTTAGTAGTCACGTTCCCCACCACATCCAGTAAAGGATGGAGATTCTCCTTGGCCCTCCTCTTTTTGTTAATATATTTGTGAAAACATTTTTTATGTTGGCCAGGTTGAGCTCATGTCCAGCTTGAGCCTTTCTGATATTTTCCCTGCTCATGCTACCAACTTTCCTCTACTCTTCCAGAGTTGCCTGTCCCTTCTTCCACTGGACATAAACTCTCCTTTTCTCCCAGAGACTCAGCAAAAGTTCCCTGTTCAGTCACACTGGTCTTCTTTGCCACCGGCTTTTCTTACGGCACAGGGGGACAGCCTGCTCCTGTGCCTTTGAGACTTCTTCAGCCCAGAGCAGAGAAGACTGAGGCCTCATGGCGGCCTGCAGCTTCCTCATGAGGGGAGCGGAGGGGCAGGCGCTGAGCTCTGCTCTCTGGGGACAGCGACAGGATCTGAGGAAATGGCATGGAGCTGGGACAGGGGAGGGTCAGGCTGGGTGTTAGGCAAAGGTTCTTCACCAAGAGGGTGGTTCGGCACTGGGACAGGCTCCACGGGGCAGTGGTCACTGCACTGAGCCTGCTGGAACTCAAGAAGCATTTGGACAATGCTCTCAGACCCATGGTCTGGTTTTTAGGTGGTCCTGTGTGGAGCCGGGAGTTGGACTCACTGATCCTTGTGGGTCCCTTCCAACTTTATTCTGTGATTCTGTGATTCTATGATTTCTTCAGGGACAATACAAATGTATCTAAGTTAGATCTTAGATTTTACTTCTAGTGCATTTGCAGACATATATAAAGTTTTGAGTGTTGTCCAGGCAAAATACTTCAGAAACTAAGCATGTGGTGTAACAGATTTTCAGACTGTGTGTCTGAAGATGAAGAAAGATGCATAATGAAAATGTAACATTTCAGTGTCCTTGCTGGCTCTATGCATAATTATTTTTATACTATATTATGTGCAGAAGATATTACTTGAAGACACAACATCAATAATAAATACAGAAGGGTTTGTAGCTATGGTAGACAGCTCAGTTTCTTCACATGGAAGATTTGAAAAAAATGCTAAGTATATTGTACATAGGCTTAAGCATACCCTGACTTGAAACATCAGGACCAGTTACTGAGTAGAAGGTTTCTCTTTTAACATCATGGATGGAATCAGCTCCTCAGTAATATGCTTTCTTTGGAAAGTACAGAAGTAGCCAGAAAGTCACTGAGATTGAGATATAGTGATCACTTCAGGCAATGAGAAATCCTACACTAGCAACATTAAAAATTATGTATGTAAACTTTCAGATGAAATGGGATAGGCCCACTATAGCTATATTATGCAAAATAATGCAATATCTTGACTGGTGCTCAAAAAATATTTGCATTCTGGACAACATCAACAAATGAAAGGTGTACAATGGGGTAAAACTGAAAATTAAAATGCAGAGGAAAAATGGGGATCAAATACGAATATATTTGCGCTAGTTTAATTATTAAAGAGGGAAACAAAAAATCCAATGTTATTAACCTTTGTGAGTATCAGGAATGTGGGTCATTTTGTAAGTATGCATTCATACTTCTGGCATGTCCCAGGACCCTAGCTATGTTATGAACTCCATTATGAAAAGCAGTATAAAACCAGAAATACTCCATGTCACACACGTGCACAAAGGGAAGACCAGTCCCTACACTCAAACAGCCTATTCTAATAAAGGATTGTAGCTTACCATTCACAATCTGGCCTAGCAAACAGTGCTATAAGTAGAGTGCGAGATATATATTGTTCCCTCAAAATAGCAAGGAGAAATGAGTACTCTGCTCAGCTTTAGTGAGACTTAGATATACTCTTACATGCAAACGGAACAAAAGCCAAAGAAACCTAATCACATCTCAGAAGTTTTGAACACTTCTTTTTATGTCAGAAGTAACTCTCACAGGGTAGCAACACTCTGTCCCCCCCAACATGCATCTCCCTAAGCCCCGATGATTTACAATTGTAGAAAAATTGAGAAAAATGCAACAGCAACAAAATGAGATTCCAGATAAGACACTTGGTTATATTCTTCTATGTTTTCCTTTTTTTTAACAGAAAAAACACAGGAGGAAACCCTTCCTACTGAGAAAATAATTCATCTATAAATTCATCATTTTGTTGCTTGCATGATGTTAAGAAGGTGAGTCAAGTGTTACTTAATAAACCAAGCAAATTAACCCCTTTTTGTAACTGAAAGTCTTAAGGGGAAAATACAATGTTCTTAGATCTACACCTATGTACACTTCCACGACGAAAGTACTGAAAGTGGGACAGGAGATTTAAGCTTTAAACTTCTGTTTACTTAGTGGGTGTCGTGCGGCCTAACCCTGGAAAACGTTGTCCCTATGCAACCATTAAGGATGAAGATTTTAATTTCTGAATCTTTCATGTACTATGCATCCTGGCTCACATGCCACATATTTGTGCCAAACTGTGCAGCATGTGCCAGTATCTTTTTTATTTTCACTGCTCTGGCCCCTAATTTAGGCTGACAGCCTAGTCTTGAACTAATGTAGCTGCATCATCAACAGTATTAGAAAGAATTCATCTGCGTTGGCAAGTGCTTTCTTTCTTCCTTTCTTGTACCTACTCACTGGTAGGTGCAATTAAGAAAAAATATTCAATTTGTAAAATCAAATAAATAAACAAAAAATGTTGGCCTAAACTACATGTTATATGGGAGGGAAGAAGAGTGTGATTTGTAAGTGGTTGCATAAGTGGTATTTCCTCACCTTCCTCACTTTTCATCTCTACCTTTTTACACAGGATAGGAATAAAAATAGGTTTGGGAACTGACTCTAAAGAGCCTAGATTTGTTATCAAATCTGTGAGATTTTCATTTTTGTTATGTGTCCTTCGTGCTTGATAATAATTTAAAAGCCTCCAAGAAAACACGAGTGAGGATTCTCCCAACGCATAAAACATCGTCCATTTTCTACGAGGTGCTCCTCCTTTCCATCAAATACACTGCCCCTGGAAAGGGTAGAGTACCAGCCTACGGAAGGTAGGACACTGTCAGTCTTGAACCATAGAATGCCTGGGGTTGGAAGGGACCTTAAAAATCATCTAGTTCCAATACCCCTGCCATAAGCAGAGATGCCTCCCAGTAGATCAGGTTGCCCAGGGCTTCATCCAACTTGGTCTTGAACACCTCCAGTGAAGGACATCCACAGCTCCTCTGGGCAACCTGTTCCAGGGCCTCACCACCCTCTGAGGGAAGAATTTCCTCCAAGCAACTAATCTAAATCTCCCCTCTTTTAGTTTAAAACCATTCCCCCTTGTCCTATTATTATCTGACTGAGCAAAAAGTTGCTCTCCATCTTTTTAATAAGACCCCTTTAAGTATTAAAAAGTTGCAATAAGGTCACCCCGGAGCCTTCTCTTCTTCAGACTGAACAGCCCCAGCTCTCTCTCTCAGCCTTTATTCATTGGAGAGGTGCTCCAGCCCTCTGATCATCTTTGTGGCCCTCCTCTGTACCCACTTTAACAGATCCACCACATCCTTCTTGTGTTGGAGGCCCCAGACCTGGATGCAGAACTCCAAGTGGGGCCTCACAAGGGCCAAGTGGAGGGGCACAATCACCTCCCTCGACCTGCTGGCCACTCCTCTGTTGATACAGGCCCTGTCAGAATGAGAGTTGTGAGTGCTGCTGGAAAATACAGTGCAGCACAAAGAGGGTTGCACGACCTACACATGGCTTCCTTGGATGCTGTCTTTATGACCAGAGACTTCTACAGCTTAAGCCTGGGAGAAATCAAGAATGGTTTAGATCATTCTGTGAAGCACATTTGTTAGTTTTTTCCCTATATTTTCTTTAAATCTGTATTTGGACACAGCTCTTTTGAAACAGGATGTGTGATCTCCATTTTGCAGGGAAGATAGAGACTAGATTATCACAGATGAAATCTGTGACAGACCTAGACAAAAAGATCAGGCCACACTCATTGGAAAGGAGAGTAAGGAGCAGAAACTTTTCCTCTGAAGCCAAGGAAAGAAATATGTCCTTACTTTAAAACATGGTTTACAGGGATTAGGAGACATGAGATAGTGAAATTGTACCAATTTCGCATGGCTAGTGTGGAGCTGGCTAGCACTGCAGCCCTTGGCCTGTGTATTTCTTCTAGGTTTATTCTGTACTTGTTTCACAGCTTTATTGAACAAATAGCAAGACTACCAAGTTTAATTGAAGATTTTAAATATCTTTTTTTAAAAATATTTTTAAAATATTAAAAAATACATATATTGCTTTATATCTTTTTTTTTTTTTCCTCACTGCATTTGCTCTTATGGTGGAAAAAATAATTGGGGCTTTTTGCTTTAAAAGTAGAACAAAAGTAGAACATTCAAATGTATGGTTAATGCTTCCTGATGGAACACGCTTATGTATAGCTTCTGACTGTCCTGTGAGAGAATGAGACTGTGTGGCAACAGATGCTGTACAGAGGATATATCTATGGAGCTATGACATAAGGTGAATGAACCTCCAAACAGCTGAGCACCAAAAAAATGCCATGGCAGGCATGAATTGAAAGCTTGAATTCTATTTCACATTTTCAACAAGCTGTCATGGTTTTAGCTGGGATGGAGTTAATTTTCTTTGTAGAGGTTCACACAAGCTGTGTTTCGGATTTTTGATGAAAACAGTAGTGATAACACACTCATGTTCTAGTTGTTACAGAGCAGTGCTTGCACAGAGCCAAGGACTTTTCACCTTCTCTTGCTGCCCTGCCTGCAAGGAAGCTGAAGGTGTACCAGGAGCTGGGAGAGGACGCAGCCAGGACAGCTGGCCCAGGCTGACCAAAGGGATGTCCCAAACCTTACGGCATCATGCTCAGCAATAAAAGCTCAGCTAAAGAAGGAGGACAGAGAGGATGTTTTAGAGTGGTGGCGTTTGTCTTCCCAAGAAACCATTATACGTGCTTTCCTGAAAGTGGCTGAACACCTGCCTGATGATGGAAAGCAGGGAATGAATTCTTTGTTTTACTTTGCCTGCATACATGGCTTTTGCTTTACCTAGTAAATTGTCCTTGTCTCAACCTGTGAGTTCTCACACTTTTATCTTTCTGATTCTCTCCCCCATTCCACCTGGTGAGAACAAGTGAGTGGTTGTGTGGTACGTACTGCCTGCCAGGGTTAAACCACAACACAAGCATATACAATCAATTGGTATAAATAACTGGCAGGAGATTTCCCTTTACAATATGAAAAAGAATTTCTTAAATGTCAAGTACAGAATTAGGCCAATTGTAATCTAACTTTGACACAGATTTCTTGTGTGAAATGTTTTGATTCATCTCTCTTGATATCTGTTATTTTATCCTTAAAATATAAATATATAGCAACCCATATTTTAACATTACTGTGATTTTTTTACTGACACATCGAAAACAGGATAGGATAATGAGCATTCTTATTCTATTTAATAAACGTTTTCTATTTTTAGCTTTAAATTCTTCTCAGTAATGGGTAAGGGAGTCCAGCTGCACTTGAGTGGAGGAAAGTTATGTTGTCATTATCAGCAGAGATAAAGTGCTACATCTCTTACAGCCACTGTTAGATTTGTAGGGGTCCACGGGCAACAGAGATAACTTTGACTTTCACTTTCCCTGGCCAACATTCACCACTGTCTAATTTAGGATAACACAGACTTTTTGAAGCCTGGGATCTCAGGTAATACTCAGGGTACTTATATCTTAAGCTAGATACGTGGTAGGCCACGTGAATAGCTGAATATATGATCTCTGTCTCTGAAGGAAACTAGCTTTGTTTTTCTGCAATTGTGTATATATTTCTTTTAACATTTTGTTAATTAGGCTGTGGTAGTCAGGATAGAATCCTGTCATTGCAACAACAGTAATAATGATTTGCTCTGCAGAATATATTATTCCCCTTCATAGGCAGAAGGAAATTAACATAAATTTTAAGATTTCAATCAAAAGCTTGCTCATAAATTCAAAACCGTATAGTAAAATAAAAGCTGAGATTAATAGATTTGTTAACAAAAGTACCTTTTCATTTCTTGTAAATTAGTTTATTAAAGGACAAAATGTTTTAGTTTTCCTCCCTCACCAAATACTGTTAAAGTGCTTCTGGTCTAAAGATTTGCTGCTAAGAACACTGTTTTCAATCTATGAAACACACCTCTTCGGCAATAGATCGATGAAGACAGAACAGATAGGTAGTACACTGACAGGTCAGTCAATCCCTATGAAAACTACCTCTCTCAATGACAGAAATGCTTGAGTTGTCTATGACTGATTCATTTTCTCCATTATGGTAGTATGGGAGCACTATATTCTGGGCAGCATGTATACCCATTTCTTTCTGAAGTGTAAGCGTGCATCCCACCCATTCAATACAGACTGATGCATAATATTTCAGTTTTGTGGAAAACAGGCTTGAGGTAATCAAGTGTAAAGTGGATTGGACAGTACAATGCATAATGGTGCCCCATACAGAAAGGGAACTTGAAAAACATCCACCGGGGGCATTAGCTGAAGTTCTTCTCAAGCAGTTTACACCATAATTTGGCAGTCTTACTCTAGGTCTGATTCAGTCAACGTTACATAAGCGCAGGAGTGAGGGGAATGCAGGGGAAGTTCCAGAAGACTACAGAACAAAAATAAATGTTGATGATTTCAAGAAGGATTTGGGATTTTGTAAACATTCTGAAAAAAAAGAAAAAAAAGAAAGACAAGCTAAAGTTGGTAGTTTAGAATTTTTGTGGAAGAAAAATGCTCATTTGGTACTGAAATTTTCAGGAGAATATATATATATATATATATATCTATATATATATAACACACAATACACAACTTTTTTCCCCCCAGCCATTTCTGGTAAAACCATTCCAGAAGACAGGGGTGAGAACATCATATTTTGTAACCTCATACTAAGGTCTGATTCTATTTGTAATGGGAAGATATATTCTCTTTCTTAGAAAAATTCTACCACATGTAGACTGATGGCCAGCATAATACTTTTTATTCAGTGAAATAGCATCCCCACAGTTACTGCATGTGCAGATGTTGGAACCTCTGTTAGAGTAGCTCTTCTCAGGTAATCACAGGCTGTATCAGGCTTGATTTTCTTAATCGGACTATCACATCATGGGGAATTGTGTGTATTCAGCTCTTCACCAAATCAAAGCAGTTGTTTTCTCACAGTATTGTGGCTAATAGTCATATTTAGACTCTGGCAGGTTCTAAAGTCATAAACACAAGGTTATTTTTGGCAACTGTGATGTTTTGATGCTCATGGGAACGAGGTGTTTTTGTTGATAGTTTTTCTCTCAACCCGCTGCAAAAACTGTCCAGTGATGGGTAGGTCAGCCAATCCAAGACATTTGCCAGAGCTGTGGATTTCATGAGGCTAATTTCATTTGAAAGTAAGTTTTCCCTGTCATCATAAAATGTGTTTGTTCTTGGAAATGATTTCATTCTACCTGATAGGCTTGGACTTCAAATAAAAGTTTCAGTGTATTAGTAATATCCCTGCAGATAACTTGTCAAATGACCACCCACGCAAAATAAGGGGAGTCAGAAAGTTGTGGCTCAAATTCACCATGAACCACAGAAGATATTGCAGATTGTCTTTTCTGCTGTCTATGCATTTTAAGTTTCTTTAAATCAGACTTCTGAGCTGTGGAAACATTGTACTCATGGACACAAAGAGACAACAGCATAGTCATGTAGTTGCTGAAAATTTACAGTACTGCTAACCCGATAAGTTAAAGAGGAAAAAAATTACATTCAGCGCTGTAGTCATTCTGTCAAGTAACAAGGGCCTAGAGGAACCTCTCAAAATGCAGAAAAAGCCAGTTATCAATGTATCTTCAATATCTTTTCTCTATATACAGAAAATGAATTTCATTTTAACATATGAAAGGAGACATATTTCTAAAGGTGAAAAAGAAGCTTGAGAACTTTGCAGCCATTTATTTCAATAGCAGAGCATAAAATGGAAAGAGATTTTGTTCTCTCTGCTGCAGCAGAGAATGTATACTTAGCAGCTGGTCATACACTGCTATGAGCAAAACTCAATTTTTCCTAAATTGACTGCAAGGTCTGTTTGCACCTTTTCTAGGAAAGCAGAATAGCTTTTTGTTTTTGTGGAGGAAGATGAATGATTTGATATAAAAATGTTCTGTTTTCATATTTGGAAAGGACTTTTTATCCTCATGTATAACAGGAGACAAATAACAAATAATTTGAAGTAAGCCAATTCACTTCTCCGTATTTTTATACAAGACATCCTGATCAGTATTCAGCTTTGCCTATCTTACGAGACCATCCAAATCCATTTAACAAAGGCTTTATGAACATTTGAGCTATCGTCCTCAATTCTGGAGAGAGAAGAACCAACCTCCACTCCAGCATGGAGACAACAAATAAACTGCTTATAAACGCCATCCAGAAACGTGAGATTTCAGTTGGCTAGACCAAGTAGGTTGAGAATAGACAATATCAACTAACACACAATACAGACGACTCTGAAATCTGAACAGCTCTAATATGAACTGTGAAAAACTCTCACTTATTTGTTGATGGCTGATTATACTCATTCTTTAAAGACTAACAACTACATAGCAGGAAGTTGAGAAAGATCCAGTAAAACTTCAGGACACTGATCTTCCGTGAGACACACTGTCCTTAAAAGAAATGGTGAACTGCACTGATCAACTTGGTTTGCTCTGTGCCCAGACCTGTGATGTGCAGCTCTTGTGTGCACAGGTGCTACGTGACAAAGTTTGGCTTTCCTCTGGCAGTTTTCCTTGCTATTCCTACTGTGCAAAAGCAAGCTTTGTGGGAAGTAGAACAAAGTTGTTGTCAGTAAAGCCTGCATTTAAATTGAAGCACAGTAGGATCCACATGGTAGCATATGGAACAATGGCTAATCATTAATCAGTCTTACTTTCTGAAGCAGAGCATTTTTATTAATATAAAAAGAGCATATGCTTACTCTGATGGAAGATGTAGTCTGGAAAGTGGGAAACCATTTGTATGGTGCCAGCCACAACAGTCTGTTAGAGCTATTTGTTTAATTTAAATTTGCTTCAGGTTTAATGGCAGGCATCTTTTTTGCTGGTTTCTACTGATGCTGTTAGCAACTGTGTAAAAGTCAACTTCTTATTGACTAAAAGGTCAGGGAAAAATTGTGCTAGTTATTCAGAGCTGCACACACTTATGATTGATTTCTTCCATAGCTACTCAAAATGTCCTGTAAATATCTCCAAAAATCAGGGAAACTTTCAGCCTAAATCTAGGTACATGACTATCTACACTCATAACAAGTGATATGGGACTGTATGTGCAATATGGTTGGTGATAAGGATGTGACTTCACCCTTTTTTGGATCCGTTTCTCCACTAATTTCAAATGAATTATGAAAATTGAAGATATTGGGAATCTACCAGACACAACACTGGACATGCTGAAGTTCTAGTTAACCTGTTTTTACAGCAGGTTGGTATGGGAGGTAATTATACAGAATGGGTTGATGAGTACCCTAAACTATGTTGCATTCATTTCCCTTGTAATTTGTAACCATTTACTAAAACGTTCCTTTACTTCACAATTACTATCCAGATACGTAATGTACATAATCAAATTCAAATATTGTAATTAAATAATAATAATAAAAAAACACAAAAAATCACTATCCTTTGGATTTGTTGATTTTCTTCAAAGTCTTTCCAGTGTATCTTTCCCTTACAATACAATGGCCAGAATAATATGCATAAGAAAATCACTATTCATGCACAGAATCCACACTTTGTTTGGCTGTAGACATCTGTGCTTATAAAACAAATTTGTATTTGTTTTTTTTCACCTTTGCAAACACCTCACTGTAAATTTGTGCCTAGTTCTTAGTCTTCTTGGCATTTGCTTTTTCAACCTATCCATCCCACTTAATAACTCTCTTGAGAATTAGAACAGATTTCAAGTCTACAAGGAATCGTTGTAGCTTGACCTGCTTGCAGAGACTGTATACTTTAAGCTGATAAGCAATGTATCCAGCCTCTATCGCCTGAGCAACAGCATTTTGTAGAAAATGGTCTAGCTTTATTTAAAGAATGCAGATGATACAGAATCCATTGCATCACCAGGAAAACTATTTCAATGTTTAGCTACTGTATAAAAAAAGTATTCCTCAATATTTGTCTGAATTTCTTACATTAGCCTCCACCTACCATATACTGTGAAATTTCTTCCTATTAGATTAAAGACACTTCTACTTCCGAAATTTATTCACCCACTTACCTACAGAATGTAATAAAATCATTTTTACTTTTCTCTTGAAGAAACACCAGATGTGGACATCACCTTCAAATAATGATTTCACAAATGCCATGCAGAGAAAGGCAGTAGGAAATCATGAGACCTACACTTGCACACTCCACTCTCTTATGGATTATAGTCTGTAGGATTTCATCTAGTAACCCCCAGTTATGTTGAGTAATACAGCTGAAAAATTCTGCATTGATAGTTGTCTATCTTTGCTTCCTTTCCCTCGTTCTAAGACTATATCTGCCATGCCAATACTTTTATAGGTGTGATAACCCTATGGTCCTTTATGGGTGTCCAGTGATAGGACACTGGGTAATGGGTGAAGGGGTAATTGAACCATGGGAGGTTTCATCACTATATGAAGAACTTTACAGTTCAGGTGATAGCGTGCTAGAACAGGCTGCCCAGAGAGGTTGTGGAGTCTTCTTAGGAGATACTCAAAATCTGCCTGGATGCGGTCCTGTGTAACATGCTCTAGGTGACCCTGCTTGAGCAGAGGGGTTGGACAAGGTGGTTTCTGGAATTCCCTTCCAACCTCAGCCATTCTGTGATTCTGTCAGTCCTATGACTCATGATGGATTTACAGACCCAGTGTAAAATATCCTTTCAATTTCCCTTTTCCAACAAAATGAAAAAATAATACTTTTCTCCATTATGAGTCTTTTTGTCAACTGAATTATAGAAAATAGAAAAGTTGTCGTCTGTCAGTATGAAAACGTTAGCTAAATCATCAGGCAGTGTTCACCTCCCTAATATTCTCTTTCTCAGTGCAAGCCTGGAATAAGACACTATACACTTAAGGATACAATCATAAAGGACAACGTCCTTTCCATTTTGTTTATATGAAGTTAGAAAATGTTTCCATAGTATGGAGAATAGTTATCATCTGTTCCACGTTGGACTAGGTAATTTTTCCTATTTAAGGATATCTACTCAAGTAACTGCTTGTTCCATACATTTCAGAGTTTTCAAAGGAAACACATGTTCACTGTTATTGTCATCAGAAAGTTTTAAAAGGGTCTAAAAAACCTTTGGGGTTGCTTCTATAACTTTAACCAAAGTTACTACTCTTTGAAATAAAATAGTCTATTATATTTAAAAAGAGAATGGCATATTATTCCAATAGTAGGAAATACAATACTTGTTAATAAGATTTTCTGTATTGAAAAGTCTCTTTCTGACACATATACTTACTGTAAATGTGGATCAGAATAACTTCATACTCTATTCTTAAAGATATTTTAGGAAATGAACGTTGCACGGTATTTTAATTTTGGAACTGTTGCTTTTCCTTAGTTCTGATCTGTATGATATAACCTGAAAATGGCACTGAAATAAGAATTGAATCTATTCATTGTTGAGATGGTATAGACAGTACATTCAGGGAAATACTATAAATAAAAACAGTTATTGGTCAATTGAAAGCTTTAAGAACAGAATAAGTAAAAATAGCTGAAATACACTCTGGCAGTCTCGTTTCAGCAGACATGCTGCACAGTTCCTTGTTTTTCACCTATTTCATTTTGAAGTTACTAAACAGTTTAAGTGAAAAGAAAAAGGCATTTAAGCCCAGATTCGTATCTCCAAGTCTTTGATTTTGAATTATTTATAATCTTTCCTCAAAGGAACCTACAGAAAAATGTGCAATCGTCAGAGCTTTCCATGAATTAACTGAGTGACAAAAAATGAATGTGCTCCTACCTCTGATAGCCTAAGGAATCACATGTAATAAAGATAAACTTGATTTTGCCTATTTGGTCGGTTAGGGAACTGACTGTTTAAATAGCAGCTTTCATAGGACTTCAGAAAAGCTGCCAAAACCTTAATTTTTCCTCACTTCTCCTTACACTTAATGATCATAATTTTGTCTTTTGGTATACAAAGACATACAAAGGAAACATCAGCTCCTATATGAACAAACTGTGCTGGTGGTTCTGACACCCTTGAGGGGTAGGTGCACCTGGGAAGATACAGGAGGCTGTCCTGAATAGCTGGAAATTAAGGACTTTAAAATTAAAGGGCCTCATATTACAAGCTATTAGGGAAGAGGATACTTTCTAAACAAATTAGGCCTGAAAGAGTAATATCTTGGGGTGTCTCAGGGTATGTATTTTCCATTGAAATGCCAGGAACAATAAGAAAAGAAATCTTTTCAGCATGGCTTTCTTCAACTTTTATGTTGGAAAACCTTAAACGAAAAACAAAAACACTATTACAAATGAAAAAAATGACAGCTTGGTTTTTTGCCTATGAAAAAGACTGTTTTCCATTTCAATTTTTATATTTATAATGAAAGTCAGAAGTCTTCCACTGGAGCTGCTTTTAGAAATGAACACAAGGCTTTTGCAGCTTTTCATGTTATATTTTTTTTTCATCCTGAATCAAATTCTAATTTTATTACTTGAGGTTTTATATTTCAGTCACCAGAATTAATTTTTGTTCCTTAGTTCTCTTTATTTAAGCCTTTAGTTTTTTTTTTTTCATATTTCCAATCACTTTATTTTTAATTATGCTTCCAGTTTTAACTACACATCATTTCACTTAGGTCAACTTTCTTTTACATTTCAGACTCCTTTGAAAGGCCTTTAGTTCTGAAATAAATCTGCCCCTTTATTTCCTCTTTCCCTTGTAAACTCTGCTTAATTTATTCTAGCTAGTCTGGTTCTGATTTATGTTTCATTTATTTACATTTCATTATTTTCACCTTTTAAACTTTTTCACCCTGTGATTTCTTATTTTCCAATTCTTCTCAACTGCTTGCAAGTGCTTCCCCCACACCTATTAAAAAATTTTTATTGTATTTTTCCCCATGCTCGAAGGCTTCCTTCAAAGTTTTTTTCCTTGTTCTTGATCATACTTTTTCTTTGTAGAATCTTTGACTAGTACTTTTGAAAACAGCTGAAAACTGTGCAGCTGTTTATAACACAGCTTGTGAATTTCCTATTACGCTTAATACCTAAGATAGCTAACTTTTCTGCAAAGAAAACTTGGAAATAGTTTAGGATTTTATTAACATCTCATTTTAAAAAAAGAAAAAAGAGGGTGGGAACATATTAGTCTCAGTCTGGCATGTTTCTTCTCACCATTTTTACTGTGTTAAAAAAAAAGAAATGAGGATCTGTTTTGCTCTGCATTAAGACCGGCCCCAACATGGAAAGAGAAAAAAGGACTTGTTATGAAGGGAGAGACCTGATAAAAATCATGATGGAATATTGAAAATAACATTAAAGGCAATATTTTGGCTCTTTTCTTTTTAACAGTTTGAAGGGAAAAAACAAGAAGATGGAGAACAAGAACTAACTCTGTTCTATTTCACACTTTTAAAAGAAGCTGGCTTGACTGAGACAAAAAAGACTCACCTCATATTCATGTTTTCTAGTTTTGTTTGTTTGCTTTTTAATTTTGAGACTGCATTTTCATTCGCCATTTCTGAAGTCTTATAAAACTTTTAATCTACATATACTGACAATACTATTTTTCCTTTTGATTTTCAGTTTCATACCATTTCACTATTTGAAAAGGGAATACCTTTTAAACCTGAAGCTGGCATAACTATACATTGTGCAGCACAGTATGGGGGACAAAGCTCAAAGGAAAGATCCCCATTTATTTTACAGGACATAAAACTGATGCTTACTTTTTTTTTAAGTTTATAATTACACAATGACATCTGGAGCATTCAATGACTTCCACAGAAAATTCCTGTTGCCCTCTGTATTCTGTTTATTGCAGCCTGGTTTGCAGTGTCAAAATCTCTGATGAGAACACATGAATTATTTAAGTGTTTTGATCTTTAATCTTTATTGGCCTGGTGAGGTTGGTGCACAGGTGATCCCAAATACGGCAGGAATTGAAGTTAGGTTGGCTGGGTATGGCAAACATTGTGATGGCTTACCCAGCCCTCATGCTGTGATGCAGAAAGGGTGAATGCATCGCATTAACAACTCATTATGTTAAATCATACCTTTAGCACTTCATGCAGGACAACTCCCAGTTGGACTCCACTTTAGTTACCATTACTAAATGTGCCACAAGGCAGAAATGCATTTCTTGCACTACTGTTCATTGATCAGAAGAATCTGACCACATAACATTGAAATGTTTCTAAAGGTCAAAACTGGAAAGTTTTTTTTGATTATAGGATTTAATATTTGTACTTTTAAAAATAACCTGTTTTCTCTCCAAAACAAACATTTAAAATGCAAAAATAAATCATTACTTTTTAGCAGCAAAATACAGGTTTAAGTCAAATTCTTGTACTGACTATAGGTAACTACATAACCTTAAAAACTCAGGAATCTCTTTGTAAAGAGATAGTATTTACTTGAAAACAAAAAACATCAAATTGAAGTTTGTATGCAATCAAAAATGTCATTATAAGGATATGCTTTTCCTCCCCCCCCCCTCCTTTTGAAGCTAGATTTTTCCCTGAAGTGTTTCGTTTCAGCTGCGGAGAAAGGTTCCAAGACTTTTAATAATTCAGAATGGAATCAAAGAAAATGAAAACTTACTGTCCTGGCCACCACTCTCATTAAATACTTTCAAAAAAACGTTTGATGACTGAGAAATTCATAAATGATTGCTCCTTTGGATAAACAACCTAAATCACATGACATTTGTCTCATTGGTGCTTAGAGTTGTTTTTTCTAACAACCCTTTTTTAAAAACAAAATTAGTTTTCAATTAAATGAAAAAAAGCACAGTTTCCTCAAACTCTTTTGACTAACACCCAGAAGTCTGGCAAGAATGCTAGCTCTTTAGCCAACACACACACAAGTTTTGAAAGATTATGGACAAAAACGTCCAGGTTTCAGTTCCTTAAAGTAGAAAATATCAGTGTTTGGGATTTTAGGTTTGACAAATCTAAGTTTCCAGTTAAAAAAAAAGAGTAGAGGAAGGGGAAACATACTTATGAAGAACCTTTTCCATCTCTTTCCAATTAACTCTCCTACTTTGCAGGAGTTTGAGTTAAAGGTCTGTCTGTGTAAAATGAAATTATACTCTGTAGACCCTGTCATTTGAACTTACTCTATTTCTCAGTTGCTGAAATCTTGAGACTTGCACATTTTTATTAATGATTCAGATTATTAGTGTTAACATACACATTTAAATCTTATTGTTCTGCCTAAATTGATTCTTATACAAATTTTCACAATTATGAAAAATAGACATTCTACTGATATACATGAGTTCTGTATTAAGAGATAAGTCATCATATGAGCAATTCCTTTTCTTTGGGAATCTCAGATTTGCAGCAGTTTCAGAAAGGCAAATCTTCCTCAGGAACAGGGATTGGCAGAACTCTGAGTTCACATGCCAATATAGCTTCTAAACAGTGGTTTATTTTCAGACTAAGAAATATAGTTCAAAAACATTTAAAAGCCATTCCTTGTAAAACATGCATTATAATAAAACTATCAGTTAAGCAATTTGACTCCATATTTCAGAATATGTACATTTATGTGGATAACAGAGGAATTATATTTTTATGTTTGTGGGTAAGTATTTGAGGTTGGAGTGTGAAACAGTATTAAGCTCACATTTCCTTGGCTTTGCTCAGGTCTCATTCATCTGCTTTTCAGAAGTGGTTGTGTACTATATGGGAAAAAAATAACAGTTATGTATGTTAACAGCTGTCCTCATTGTCAACTTATTCACATGTAAAGGCATCCCACGAATTTCTTCAAGATAAAGACAGCAAAAAAGACATAGGAAAGAAATAATAGAAAACAATATGACAACATGAGTAGACTAGATGTTCTATCTATAAACATTCAGTTCCTTCATTCTAGCTTAAGGCAATAAACTCTACATAACAAAATAATGCTTGAATACAATACATTACATAAGAAAATGCCTTGGTTTGTTTCTGTATGTTATATATCTACATGTACATACCTAGATGTATAGTTAGTTAAACTTTAGACACAGATGCTTAGTGAGGGAGTAATCTATCACAGCAAGAGAGAGATCAAGGGAAGAAAGGCAGTAAAAATAAAGGAGAAAAAAATATCTGTATAACATGAAAACTTGAGTTTGAAGTTCAGTAAGGAGTTCCAGAAGGGATGGGAAATTAGTTATAACATGTTACTGCAGGACAATAGTGCCTTTTCCTTTTGCTGGGTGCTCTGAATTTCGTTTGTACAAAAATAGGGAAAAAAAATCAGTATTTGCTTAAGGACAGATTCCTGAGGGATAAAGTGATACAGGAAGTACTGTTAATTTGCTGTTTTGAGCAGCATCCCATTGTGTCAGAAATGTGATATTACAGGTCCCGATGAAAAAAGGAATACTGGCTTAATTTGGGGATGGAGTTCTCATTTTTGCTGCTCATTGGTGGTGTGACATACATTAGAGAGGGCATAAATATCTGTTCTGTTCAGAGGAAAGCATAATTGTTTTGTATGTATTACTTATTAGATGAATTTCCTAATTTAAAAAGGCAGATTCTTAAACCTTTCAAGATGCTAGTAAGTCACCAGGAGAAAATTCAGAAGCGTTATAACTCCACTGATTTCAAGGCAGTAAAGTACCAATACCATGAGTACATTGTCTCTGAACAGCTCTCTAAAAGTTGTTTTCAAATTGCTATGCCTGACTATGCCACACAGGATACAGAGCACAAACTGCTGGGGTACACGGGAAATACTCATCTTTACAGCAGATGCAAGCTTGTGTCAGGACTACACCACAGGCCACCCTTAGCAGCCTGATTTTTAGCCAGGCAAAAATTCCCCTGTATCAAAACACCTACAACATGTAAACATGTACCACAACTGAAAAGAAAAAAATAGGGGTGGGGGGAGGCTCTCATTTACTATGTGGAAGTTGGTTTAGCATGAATGCAAGCTGAAAAGGTGGTAAGCCATATGATTAGGGAAGCAAGGTACTAAGGTGTTTATGGGTAGAGGATACATGCCATCACAGCTCTAGCATCAAGTGTCTTGGGAAATTTGTGAAAGGAGATTATGTAACAACTGGATTTGGTAAGAAGCATTTTCACACAGAAATACTACTATGCATAGATTACTGTGTTACGGCATGGCTACCATCACTGAGAGTACAAGAGCACACTATAATAAATGCTTTGTGGGCCTGCTTTTTACAATGAATTACTTGAATCCAAGCAGAAGAAAAAGTACATAGCACCCATCCATAACTTTTTTTTTGTACTGCCAACAGGAAACAAAAAAGAAAGATGCTTGTGTCTAGTTCTGAAAGATGCTTACATCCCGTCCCCTCTGGCCTAGATACAGCACATCCATGAAAACACCTGTGGCACTACCAGTACCTTTGGATCCCTCTGAAATCAACCTAGAGGATATATTTATGAGCAATAACCTACTTGCAGCTTAATGGAGAGGGAACAGAGGGTTGTCACAGCTGGACTTCAGTCCTCATTAGACTTCAGCTGACAAAGATAAAAGTTACCAAATGGATCCAAAATATACATCCTAGGTCTTTGCACTCCTAGTCTTGTCCCTTCCCAACCAGCCTGTAGACAGCATTTGAAGGATGTTGTAATCCTTGATTTAAGTAATCATTCACTGTTCCCTCAGCCACGTACAAACTGCTTTGTTGCTATAACAAAAAACATAGCAATTAAACTTTACCTAAAGTAACCGCATCTCAGTTGCTACTTTCAAGTTAGGACCATCAGTTTCAGTTCATTTCTACTAGGATCATAGAATTTGTTCACCTTTGAGTTTAAGTCGCTTGGGTCTTCAGCTGGGACAGATACACATTAAAGCATAGATGCTCTTCTTCACTTTTAAAGGAGACTACATGTTTGCACCATTTCTTAAACCACATGGAAATTGAAAGCACACTCAGAGAATTAGCATATCTTATACTTAACTGCTTTTTGCAAGAAAGGAACTAGGTTCAGACCTACAACAGAAAGATTCCTACTCAAACCTGACATTTTACATCACCAGACTCCTTAATCTCAGCTCCAACTACCCAGCCTTCTTACTTAGTACCCTTTGACATAATTGAGAATACTTACATACAACACTTCATGTAGCTATGCTAAGCCCATTCATAGTGGAGGAGGAACAACAAATAAAACCAATACTTTTGCCACCTATATATGAAGTGCCTCTGCAAGACCCTATCAAGTTGGCTTCTTTGATTACAATTCCCAGCAGCTGTGCAAGACATGGCCTCTGAGTCACTTGATGCTGACTCGTGGTGATTCATCCCATCAGACAAGCTTAAAGACAACACAAGACTTATTTAGGAAGAGAAGTCTTTAGGTACAACATAAGAGGCGAAAAATTACAAATAAATAATCAGTTGTGTTGGCATTTGCTATTGTTCATCGTATTTCCCCCTTGATAAAGTTGTATAAGGGGCTTAGATACTTCATTATCTTCAGGACAGTCAGACGTGGACTAGCCTAAACAGCACTGGATATGGCATTTCTGTTAACAGAATAGCATTTTTTTTTTTTTTTTGGCCTGCATGGTCTGAAAAGGGCTGTTGTGAGACCTAAGATAGGTATTGGAGAGACTTTCTTCTGTACAGCTCCCAGAGGATAGGAATGAGTCACACATCTCCAATTGTCACAGAAGAAGTTATATACTTCACTCATAATAATTATGTCAATATATTTATTTATACAACACAATATTTTATTGATATGATGTAGTGATCTAACAAAGCTTAATCATAAATAAGACACTGACTTAATGAGATTCAAGGTGGTATGATGCATCCATTACTTACTGCATAGAGCATGGGTTAAGTCAGACACATTAGGAAGACCCTCCTGTTGAAGCACGAGGTTCAGAGTGCACCCCCTTGCTTGCTAAACTCCTTGAACCAAAGAGGTAAGGAGCTTAGGCACAGCTGAATCCATTCCTAGTCCCAGATGGGACAACAGTTATGTCTAAGGATTATATGTGCACAGACAAGCTAAGATATAATCTTTGAGAAGCTTACAAAGTTTAGCAAGCTATTAGTCACTTACTGAGGATCTGCTGCAGCAACGAATCTCTGGTGAGGAATGAGGGACCTCTGCAGCAGGCATGACCTTGAGACCCAGCCCTACTTAAGGGGAGATCCTGTCATGTAGCCCTCTGCTGTGCAGAAGGGCCTAAAGGGCTCTTGGCCTGCTCACTATTATTAACATGGAGGGCAAAACCCCTGCCCCTCCTTCCCCGTGTATCTCTTCTAAAAAGCTTGTAGCCCTTTATTGCAGTGTTCCAGTTTTATGATTTGTCCCACCATGCTTCTGTAATAGAAATTAGGTCATAGTTTTCTAATTGCACCATGGTTTCCAACTCCTCCAGCTTGCTTTTCATACTCCATGTATTGGTGTTGAGGCACGTCAGCTGGGCTCTGAGCTGCTGCATCACCTTTTTAGAGGCGCCTTCCCTGATTCATTTGGGACAATTCACAGGTACTTTTCCCTGTTGCTTCCTAAAGAGATGGGGCCTAAGTTCACTGTCACTTCAAAGACGTGCATGCATTGTGCTTGATTCTAAGACACACTAAGGTCTGTACTGGCTTTTCAGGAAACAATTCTCAAAAATTGAATGTCACTCCAGTGGCTGTCAGGCCTACACTATCTGTTGCATATACATGTAGCCCAAGAGTCTTTGGGAGATCCAATCTGGCACATCCTTAGCTGCCTGCTTATCTTTGAGAACCTGTCTATGAATAAATGCCATTTAAAATTGATCCTTATGATAAGGAGCTGCAGAAAACATGGTGTTTCATATAGCCAACAAGAAGTTGTATTGGAATTATAAAAGCAGAAACACATTCCTTAGTATTGTCCACTTTTTCTGCTAAATATCAGCATTTCAGAAAAAAAAATACATAAAATCAGACCCGATTCTCATGTTGCAGTCCTTTTTTCTCCGTTTATACTTAAAGATTTTTTTTTTAATTTACTGTTTTTAATGATTTTTATTCCACTTTTCTGTTACACTTAAAATCTTGTTATGAGGAACAAGGAATATACCACTTATGTGGAGATAAAACTTTATTGTTACTACTATTAGCATTCTAGTAATTTAATAAAAGAGCCATAGAATAGAATGATAGAATCATTAGGGAGACCTAATGATTCTATGGGAATCATTAGGGAAACATAAAAAGACCTCCAAGATTAGCTGGTCTAACTGTCCCCCAACCGCCAATGTCACCCACTAAACCATGTCGCTAAACACCAAGTCCAAACTTTCCTTAAACAGCCCCAGGGATGGTGACTCCAACACCTCCCTGGACAACCCATCCCAATGCCTGACCACTCTTTCTGAGAAGAAATGTCTCCTGATTTCCAGCCTGAACCTCCCCTGGCACAACTTGAGGCCATTCCCTCTAGTCCTATCACTAGTTTCCTGGGAGAAGAGGCCGAACCCCAGCTCCCCACAACTTCGGGTCAGGTGGTTGGAGAGACAATAAGGTTTCCCCTGAGCCTCTTCTTCTCCAGATTAAACAACCCCAGGTCCCTCAGCCACTCCTCATAGGACTTGTGTTCCAGGCCCTTCTCCAGCTTCATAGCCCTTCTCTGGACATGCTTCAGGGCTTCAATGTCCTTCTTGTAGTGAGGGGTCCAAAACCGAACACAGTACTCAAGTGCAGCCTCACCACAGCAGAATACAGGGGAACGATCTCCTCCCTGGTCCTGCTGGCTGCACTATTCCTGATACAAGTGAGGATGCTGTTGGCCTTCTTGGCCACCTGGGCACACTGCCAGCTCATGTTCAGTTAAGCGTTGACCAACACCCCCAGATCTTTTTCCTCTGCACAGCTTTCGAGCCACTCTCCCCCAGGCCTGTAGCACTGCATGGGGTTGTTGTGGCCAAAGTGCAGGACCTGGCACTTAGCCATGTTGAACTTCATCCCATTGGCCTCTGCCCATTGACCAAACCTGTCCAGGTCCCTCTGCAGGGCCTTCCTACCCTCTGGCAGATCGACACTTCCCCCCAGCTTGGTGTCATCTGCAAGCTTACTGAAGGTGCACTCAATTCCCTCATCCAAATCATCAATAAAGATATTAAAGAGGATGGGCCCCAACACCGACCCCTGGGGAACACCACTGGTGACCGGTCGCCAGCTGGATTTCACTCCATTCACCACCACTCTCTGGGCCAGGCCATCCAGCCAGCTTTTAACCCATCAAAGAGAGTAACTGTCCAAACCATTGGCTGCCAGCTTCTCCAGGAGAATAGTGTGGGAGATTGTGTCAAAGGCCTTGATGAAGTCAAATACAGAATAACTTCAGTAACAGTACAGTTAAAACTATCAAACAAAAAAGGCGATTCCTTGATTCTGCCCCTCTTCTCTTAACTTTTGCTCAGCTGTCCAATGCCCCTCTGGATCTTAAGTCTCACCTCATCTTTTCTGTAGCCCTCCTTTAGGTGCTGGAAGGCTGCTACAAGGTCTCCCTGGAGCCTTCTCTTCTCCAGGCTGAACAACCCCAACTCTCTCATCCTATCTTTATATGAGTGGTGCTCCAGCACTCTGATCATCTTCATACCTCCTCTGGACTCGCTCAATCAGGTCCCTGTTTTTCTTATGCTGGAGGCTCCAGAGCTGAATGCAGTACTCCAGGTAGAGTCTCATGAGAGCAGAGCAGAGGGTGAGAATCACTTCCTTTAGCTGCTAGCTACACTTGTTTTGATGTAGCTCAGGATACGACTGTCTTTCTGGGCTGCAAGGTCATGTTGCCAGCTCTATTTTTTTATTTTTTATTTTATTTTTTGATCACCAATACCCCCTAGTCCTTCTCTACAGGCTGCTCTCAATCCACTCATCACCCAGTCTGTATTTTTGTTTGGACTTGTCCCAGCCCAGACACAGGACCTTATACTTGTCTTGGTTGAACTTCTTGAGAAGTCCTGAAATGCTGGCCAACATTTGTGTCCTTTGTTTTAACAGAGTTGAAATCATATTTCCTGAGCTGCATCTACACTGCCATCCCATTTTAGGCTTGGATGCTCAGTTGCTACAACATCTACTTTAAAAAAAAAAAAAAAAATAGTACTGCATGTTAAGACAAGTTAAGACATGTTAAGACATACTAAGACAAACCCTCTTCTATATGTTAGTCATTTGTCTAGAAGCAACTGTTAAATGCCTGTTGCACCAGAAAATCCATGATTTCTTCTCTTGTTCACAATAACTATAATTAGGTCATGTTACAAAATACTGCATTTCTTGTTGGAGTTAAGTTTTTTCGATGCTTTACGTTTCTTCCATTCCAAAGCTTCCCTTGCTTTTCAGAGCAAACAGGCACTTGGAAGATGTGTATGACTGATGTGGTTAGCCCTTGTCTGGAAGATGTGGATAGCAAAGGTGATCTATGCTGCATCTAGGCCAGCAGTGTGAGCTTGTGTAAACTATTTGCCCTTATTTTTTTCTTATCCACACACAGACAATTCATTGTTCAGCAAGCTGAATTAAATGAAACCTTACTTTGCTATTCTTGAATAGTTATTCTCCCAGTACACTATAACAGCTGTTTTGCTTGGTTTCAATTCTTTTAGAAAAAAGAATATACACAGTGCACTGGAGTACTGAAATAATAAAAAAAGAAAATGTGCAGTCATCTCAGGACAGGATACTTAACAAAGTCAACTTAGAGTAAAAACATGTAGTTGTAAAAACAATTACATTATGTTCAACCAAACCACTATCTGAAGATACATAGTCTCCTTACTAGTGAAAAAACCCTTGCAGTATTAGGCTAAAATACATAGAAAAGAAATTTGGTTCTTGGAAAATGTCTTACCCAAGACATTTGATGACACCAATGTCACCAGGTTGGTGACAGCAAAAATATTCTTATTTTAAGAATTATTAAGAAAGAAAGATAAAAGTTAATTATTATAATATATTCTGAAAAATACTCTGGAGAAAGTGTCTGTGTTATATATTTGGGGATGAATTTATAGCCAAATGTATTGTATTGTATTGTATTTATTGTATTTTATTTTACTGCATTGTATTTTTAATTTAAAGACCAAAATTTTGTTGTTAACTCAGCCAGTGTTACTTCTTTATTGATCTAGATTATTTTCCACATCTTAAGGCGGACTTTGCTTGCAAGAATCCATGTAATACTTTGTTGTATTCAAAGTCTTGCATGGGCAAAAAGGAGCCACTTTACATATGGAACCAATAACTTTTTCTTTGCCAATTAATACAGTTGCAATCTAAATCAAATTAAAAAAAAAAAAAAAAAAAGGCAACAATTATCACTATTCTGGCTGCAATGGGATACACTTATAGTTAGGAATACAGTTAGGGCTGAGGTCCATAAATCCTACTATCTACTATGGGATTATGATGAGTTCCAAGTCTTTAATTTTTTGCATGGAGGAGTGTGAGGTTGATGGTTGGGATTTTTTCTTTCTTGGTCTTGAATTTGCTTGGGTCTGCTTTTATGTTCCTAACACAGTTTGATTACATGCTATCTCTCACTGATTCTCTTGCTGGTAAAGTTTGATTATCTTAATCTGTTTGTTATTAATTTAAGTTGCCTCTCTCAGCACCAGTTAGCATAAAGACCTTTTGTGTGTTATGCAATTACTGCTTAGGTTTATTAGATCTTTATCACAGAGCTAAGCAAAAACAAGATATGCATAGCAATTGATCACTAGACAGTTGTTAAAATTAGCTCAGGATAACACATCCGACAAATTGGAGATGCCCCCACTCCTTGCTAGGTCAATAAAAAGTCTTTGGCCTGTACTAGTAAAGGGAGAAATCATATTTCCTTGGATACAACCTTTCTGAAAAAAGACTCCATGCCCACAAATGACCAAAAAGCCATGGCTTGCTACAAAGGAAGAAAAGATTACCAAAAGTGTGATTTCTTCTTATTATATACTGCAAAGTTAAGCCAGCCCTTCTGAGATTCAACCATTTAAAGAATCATGTGAACCAGAATATAATATTTAGGTCCAATTTAGGAGCTATTTCTAGTCATATATACTATATTCATCCTATTAACTGCTGCTGTGCAATAGCCATCTGGATGTAAGAGCCTGAAGAGCTTCTTTTATTAATGTCGGTATCTCCTTGGGGTATTTTTTTAAAATTAAATTTCAGTTCATTTAATCTGTAGCCTCATTGGTAGGAAGTTAATCAGTTAATGCACTAAATTATTCAGTAAATTCTGTTCTTGAAATTAAAAAACACAATAACAAAAAATGAACGAATGAAGGCAAAGCACACCACTGTCTATTGATCACATTTGTTCTAGGAACCTGTTATTTCCTCAAATTAAGATGCAGACAACCATGTCTGGTCTGTACTTCAGCTGAGCTGCAGATATAAAAATATTTTTGAGGTATTTTTCATGCTATTTTGTGGGAAGATTAAAACAATTAATATTCAGGTTCTGAAATTTCAGGTTCAGGTTTCATAAGTTTCCATATTTATGGAATGGTGTTTTTAGCAATACACAAGTCCATATTTGCAATTTGTTTTTTACCGTTGCTGCTAATTTTAGGATTGGAAGCAGATCTTGCCTTCTTTAACGGTTGTTTATAGCAATTTCTTAATGCATCATTTGTTTTCTATACGCAACTGGTGATAATGATTTGAAAAGTTGTAAAAAGCATTTTACAGAAAAGCACCAAACAACAGTGGTTGTGCAATGAGATGGGGCTTACGAATATTCTGTAGACACAAGACAATTATGGAATAAATGGACTAGGGAAAAAATAACATTTTTCTCAGCGGTGATTTTGCATGTGTGGTATTGAAGGCTTTCAGGCATTTTCTGTGGAGATTGTGGGTGGTACAAGGAATTACACCAATACAATGGAGGGAGCACTAAACATGCTCCTTGTAGGTGTAGCGTACTGCTGCTCTGTTCTCTGTGTTACAGAAGGACCAATAGAGGAAGCCATAAAGAAATGTAGAGTCAGGCAAGCTTATAAATGATTCTGTGTTTTAAGAGGAAGGCTTACAATAAAACAACCTGCAGTGGAGAGACAAGAACCTGCTAGATTTATGTACAGATTTATACATAGATTAACAATTATGAATACAAGGTTTGGGGCATCCTTACAAGTTGTTGTCTAGCTTGAAAGTGACTCCTTTACATTTTATTTACAATTGAAGAGTTGATTTGGGTCCAAAACCAAATAAAACAAATTATTAAAGATAGATTAAGGGTTATTAAACCCAACTTCTACTCTTGCTAATCATGACACAAAAACCACCAAGATTATCAGAAAAGTGTCACAATATCTGTTTCCTTTCCTTCCTTAGGCCTGGCACCAGCGAAGGGCACTAAATTTATGGTCTGAGCCATTACAGATGTTTTTATATTCTTATAATTACTTAACATGGAATCAAAATAAATAAAATAAAACATAAATCAGAGAAGACAAAGGTAACCGCTGTCATTATGATCTGTGAGTTTGGTGAGAGATACTTGTCTTGAGTAGGTTTTAGAATATAGGCATTTTCTAGCTGTGGGAAAGGGAATCTCAGAAAGTCATTTTGGCAGGTAAGGAGTTTCTACAGAATTTATGGAAAATCTCCTAAATCCACTCTATTCCTCTCAGATTTTAATCATAATTAAAATAAATAATTTTTACTAATTATCAAGTAAATGCTGCTCAGCTGTTTTCTGATAAACTTACACTGAGCAACTTTGCTGTATTAACTAATTCATCTATCTACTAAGCAGATATGTCTAGGTTAAACACCCACCAGTCTTTTTTTTTTTTTTTTCAGCTTTGAATTGTCTTCTACCCTTGCTACCTTCTACTTCACAAAAGCAAACTGCAACTACCTTCTTTCTGTTTTTAAGAAAAAAAAAAGTATTTTGAACCATATAGATTGATGTTGTTCAGTCAAAGTGCAGGGTTCAGTGACAAAAACATATTTCTCTAGCTTGTAAAACTAGTTTCTACTGCACTAAAATATTGGTATTTTGAGATACAAACAAGTATCATCTACACTGACATTGTTGTCCTTAATGTCTAGCTAAAGAGTCTATCAGATTCCAAAAGAAGTAATCTTAACATGTGACCTGATGGATAATTGGTGTGTATCAAATGAATCCTCTCAAAACCCCAAGCCCCAAATTTAGTCACTTCTAAGCACTGATCAGGTTTCTGTTTTGCTGGAAAAAAAAAATAAAAAAATTGCCATCCGTTTTCTCACTTACTTTTTGATATGAGAAGTTGTGAAACCAAGTTGTAAAAACAGTACCTAACACACTAGAGAACCTTAAAATTGTAAAAGCTCTTTTGGGTTTATTTATTTTCTTGCAGCTTATTTTGCATCTGGAACACAAGTCCTGTGAGGAGTGGCTGAGGGACCTGGGGTTGTTTAGTCTGGAGAAGAAGAGGCTCAGGGGAAACCTTATTGCTCTCTCCAACCACCTGACCCGAAGTTGTGGGGAGCTGGGTTCGGCCTCTTCTCCCAGGAAACTAGTGATAGGACTAGAGGGAATGGCCTCAAGTTGTGCCAGGGGAGGTTCAGGCTGGAAATCAGGAGACATTTCTTCTCAGAAAGAGTGGTCAGGCATTGGGATGGGTTGTCCAGGGAGGTGTTGGAGTCACCATCCCTGGGGCTGTTTAAGGAAAGTTTGGACTGGTGTTTAGCGACATGATTTAGTGGGTGACATTGGTGGTTGGGGGACAATTAGACCAGATGATCTTGGAGGTCTTTTCCAACCTTAATGATTCTATTCTAAGTATTCAGTATTTTTTTCAGTATGAATAGATAGAGCAATTCCTGAAGGACATCAATGCCATCAATATCAAACTTAGTTTAGGAAATAAATCTTACCAACAGAAACATTCCAGAATTCAGTGGGAATACTATTTACACTGGCTTTGTTGAAGCTTTGTTTATAGTGAACACTTAGGAATAACTAAACATTATATATATTACTTATAAGTAATAACTAAATATTTATATTATTACTTATATTTATTATTATATATACTTAGGAATAACTAAATATATTTTATAATTATATAACTAAAGTGATGCATTTCAGCCAACATATTTATTATGTGTAATTGTTATAAGCTGAATCATATGTTGAGTTGTGGAAAGGAGAAAACTCTCTCATGAAGTGGGAGATGCAGCTTGTGAAAAATCTTCCACAGTGACAAAGTTCTAAACCGTTGGTTCCTTAAGCCTCTCAGAGGGACAAAAAAGACCTGTAATGCTGGAGGTTAACTGAGAACAAACTCCATGCAGACAAAGAAATTAAGTGATGAGAACACTTCTGTGAAGGTATGTTGATATATTTTCTATGAATAAAAAAAGGGAAGATCAAAGTTTCTCTACCAGTTGAAAGCCATGTTCTGGTGAAGACTTCCCTCTATCAGATTCTTCCAGCATATAATTTATCAATGAAAGAAAATCTAAATAGCATGCTAGAGAATGACCTGCCTGGGCATTTGGTGTTGTAAAAGCAAAGCAAAGACAAACAAAACAAAAATTGACATCCAAAGACATGTGCTTGACTGAATGTCAGTTATTTTCAGATTGAAGTGAAACATGAGAATCAAGGAAGAAAACCCTGACTTTGTGACATATTAAATCACTTCATTTCTACCTTTCAGACTAAATAATGCATCAATGGCATTACTCTGACTTACAAAAGTTCTAATCTAAGACATGAGGTTTAAGAACATATTTTAACAGCTGCTATATATATGTCAAGGGTATTTGAATAAAGATAGGCTCAAGAAGAAACTATCCAAATCTGGCCATATGTTCCTTTTCTTAAGGAACACTGTAACAGAATTTATCCATAAAATGTTGAAGGAATGGGGGAAATAATATATATATATATATATATATATTTCCAAAGCTTTTGTGTAATTCGGAGTTTGAACTTGCAAAACAACTCTTAGCAAGTAATTGTCTACTTTATGAATCTCCAAACTCTGAATAATATAAAGGACTTAATATTACCTAAAAAGTTCAGATGTTACAGAAACATGTAGATTCCCCAAACAGGAAATTAGTAAGGTAAATCAGAGTTTGGGCAACAAAGGTCCAGCAGAGGAGTTTAAGTGAATATATTACCAGACAGTGACAGCAAAAAAAGGCACAGCATGTACATTCAGAGAAAACAGAAGCTTTGTCCAGAACTGGATGAAAATGTCACTTTTTCCTCCCCTTTTCTTCTGGAAATGCCTTTCATATAAATTTTAAAATTTTAACACTTTTATTCAGAAAGATCTATCTTTACTAAGAACTTGCCTTATTTAGTGCACCAAGAATGGATGTAGAAGTTAACTGAAGAAAGACAAAAAATAGCTAATCATCTGATGGAAAGAAAGTACTGCAGCAGGTTTCTTAGAATATAATGGGAGAGAAGTTGCAGAGGAAGAATTTCCAGTGTATTCTGAGAAGCTCGCTATATTGAAGTTTTAAATCAGAAGTCTGCTAGAACAGATAGACCCCCCAAAACAAGCAAAGCCTAGGTGCTATATTTCTGTTGTTAATAAAAACCATGGGTTTTATGTAAACATTTAGTGCAGGGTCTCAGGACGTCCCTGGGCTTGCCTTGGCCTGACCTTATTTTATGTCATTGTGACAACTGTCCAACAGTTAGGTGACTATTGCCTAGCCTATTGTAACTGAAGCCCTGAGAATACCTTAGGATAATGTTCTGACAAAGCTGGACAGTCCTTGTGTAACAGACAGTAGCTGTTTGTGTTTAATGAGGCTAGGGAGTGTATTGTGCACCTTTCAAGTTTTACCAATGAGAAAGTGTCAGACTATGCTTAAAAGTGTAAAACATAACCTCAAGTGTATCCGTGATTGAGGATAAACCCTCACCTTCAATATCCCACTTCCCCTTGGTGAAGAACTCAGGATGTGGATGTCTTCATTGCAATGTCCCATTCTGCTTGAGGTGTGAATTCTGGTTTAGGACCCAAAGGATACCTGCATTAGACAGGTGGACAGGTGAGCAAAGAGAGGAGAAATAGATGTTAGGAAGTCTTTTCTGTATGACAGTTTTAACTGTGTTATTAGCCTTTTGTCTGTTATTTTTTACTTTAATTTAACATATTAAAATTTTGAAACACTGATAGTAAAGTAAACCCTGATCTCCATTTTTGAAATCTGTTCTATTCTGTCCATTGCATTATTTTGAACAAAACACAAATGTTGTTTATCAATCTGAATATCTCTGTATTGTGCCTTTCTAGTAAAATACAGTATGTGATGGGTCAGATTAACACAGAATCTTAGTTCTGGAGACCAACAGAAGTCACACAGTCTTCTTTTTACTCTTCTCAAATATTTTTAAAATATGTTGTAAGGAAGTTGGAACTATGGTGAAGTAGTTTGGAAAGGAATTTAATTGCAGTCCATATGGCTTAGAGCTGTTACATTTAATGTTCCAATATATAAAGTGTTTAAGCATATATCACAATATACAAATAAATAGACTAGTTCTTTATGTAAGCTAAGGGCTCTCCATTATCTAAATCAGTTTTTGTAAAGGAAACATTTAAAGTAATGATAGATTAGAGTTTATTGGTTCCTTGCTTCAAATATTATATCTGATCAAGAGTTTCTTAACAACTAGAAAGTAAGTGCTTAGAAAAAGGCTTATAAGAATCAACTTACTTTTTTCCCCCTTTTGAACTTGTTTGCTTTCTTTGCTGCTTAGTAGAACAAAGGTAGAACCATTTTCTTCGTGCTAAGCAGTTCTGTCCTGCTTAATTATTTCTTTAAGACCAAACTCTCCTATTTCCATGAAATTTCACAGAAACTAAATAATTCTTATAGGTCTTGAAAAAGCTTAAGAATCACTTCCACACTAAGTTTCTATTTGTGGAATACTTTGAAAGCTTCCATTTGGAAGCATAAGAGTGAAAATCACATTTCTTTCTCTCTTTCTAATGACAGAGAGAAAAGAGATGGGAAACATGTTGATACTTCACCTGCTAATCCAAAAGTTTGCTTATATTTTATAATTGCATTCCATCCCTTGGAGTGACTTTCATCATGCATAAGAAAGGTCAATCTTCTATTGTCAAAGAGTGTGGGAAAGATTTGTGTTTGTCTACTCAGTGACGCAGAGAGAGATTTGAGTAGGCAGCTCCACATCAAACACTGGTACCGCTACAGAGAGTGTTTTTTTCTTACCACAAGGTGGTCTAAAAGTGCTGTCTACTAATGAAGGAAAAGCTGTCTCCTGAAGTTCAAATTTGCTATTCTCATCCCTCTTCAATAGTATTCTAATGGGGGTCCTGCTCTGAAAAGGGAAGCAGTGGTCAGCCTCTTCTAAAACAGATGAAAAAGAAATTGCAACACTTTTAGCACTCATTATAATGGTTAGATGAGAATCTGGAAAATTGTTCAAAATCTTCATCATTCAGGATAGGTGGAGGGAGACAAATGTTCTTTCATCATTAAAAACTTTTCTCTTTAATCAGCTGAGAATGTGTGCTCTTGCACCTCCTGCAGATAATGTTGCATTTCAAATGAATAATGAAATACTTTATTCATAAAGAGAATTCAAGTGTAAACATGTTTCTGCCTGTCCTCAAGATTAAGCCATGTAAGTAAAAGGAAGAGAACTGTTTTCGTATTCTTACTGTAAAGAGTGATCTTATAAAGTATGTTAAATAGTTGATGGATTCAAAAATGTTGTCATAATCATCCTTTTATTGTTTTGCTCATGCTTTCTCTACCACAAAGCCATTAAGTTTTTTTTCCATATAAACAGCTTTAACACAGGGATTAAAACCATCTTCACGTGCACACACACAAAACACAAAGAAAAAAAAAAAGACCGTAATTAGAGACTGAATGTTAGATGTTTAATGCTCTCTGGCATTTCCTTTAACAGCCTGACAAAAAAAAGCCAATATTCAAACATGGTATGGAACTGACATTGTTTACTTCTCCTTAGTCATGCTTTGAAGAAAAGCCTTAGTCACAACTGATTATTTATTTTTTTCTATCCCTTACTTAAAATTCTGAAAACCTCATGCATTAAGCAGTGGAGGTGAAAAAATGCCTAACAGAATTTTTGAGTGAGATAAACAACCAGTCTTGCTTCATTAAGACAGTAACATCTCTCAGCAGTCACAGAAGCTGAAGTTTGTAGTACCCTCAATAATTTTCATGTGGAAGAAAAATTAGGTGCTTAAAATATATGTACTTGAAAATCTTACAGTACCTGTACATCAGTTTTGAAAATTGCAGTCTCTCTTGGAACTGGACTTAAGTGGGGTTTATCCACACGCTTTGTGTACCAGGAATTACATCCATCACTGGTCCTTGTTCCCTTCTGCCTTTCAGCTTTGCGCATTTCATTGCACACAGATAGGTAGTATGCCCTAGAGATAGGAGAACTACATCTATGCATAAAGCCATGACAGTTTATATTTTATGTTTTTTTACCAAATGGGGAAGAGGCTCCAAAATTAATCATAATGAAGATGAAATATTTATCAAACATTCTCAAAGAAGGGTTCCAGATCCACAACTACTGCTATGATTTTAAGGAGAAATAAAAATCCCCTGAAGTTTGTAATCTTTGCAGCAGAAATTCTGCAAGATGTTAAAAAGTTAAAAAGAGTTGGCAAGGAGGAAACACTGAGTATTGATTTGAAATACAAACTTTCTTATTTCCCTCAGTGGAGATGCTGAGAAGTACTTGTAAATCTTCACATCTATTTCACACTTCTCTGGAACCTGTCATATTAAATAACCCCCCCCCCCCCAAAAAAAAAAAAAAAAAAAAAGAAAATTGGCTTTGAAGAAATAACGGTAATAGTTTCTCTGGTTGTCTGTCACTTTATTTTGATGAGAAATGTAAGTCTTGCAGATTTGACAAACTGTACAGTGTTTCAAAAACTGCAATTTTAAAGCTATCATTCATATAAAACCAATGGCACTGCCCAAAAAGCAATATTTAAGTAGTGATGTGTTTGCTAGTGATTAAAGAGGAAGATAAATCAGAGTGAAGAATGTCTACCATACAATAATATCAGTTTCTGTAGTGATGAGTACCTCAGTGCCATTTCTGCAGGATCTACTAAATGCACAGTATTTTTAAAGTATGAATTACTTTGAACAATGTTGATTTACACGTTGACATACTTTTCACAAAAGCTTAACAGCTAATGAGTGACAAGTGTTGGTTACTTTATACAGACAACATTGAGAAAACATAAAAGCCAGAAACTCATATTCAAAGGAAAACACCTAACAAGTGCAGCTCAGCAGCCCAGCCCCAAGTGACAAAATTCTCACTGCATTCATTAAAATAAGCCCAATTATTTGACAGTTATATATGTATTGGCTTGTTCAGTGGTTATAGTGCAAGCAAAGTAGACAGAGATGTCTGAGAAACAGTACAGAATGATCAGTAAATGCTAGTACCTACAGAAGGAAATTTCCTGCAGTGGCAATTGTACATTTCACTTTTATAACTAGTTGTCTTTAAACAGGATAATTACCCACAAAATGTTGTGTGCCATTTACAATTAATATCAGAAGCTTTGTGAAAATGGTTATAACTATATTGGGCATACTCAGTGAATGCACTTTTAAAAAAGTTATATATTATTATTATTATTATTATTATTATTATTATATTATTATATTTTATGACAGTGAGTTCATGTTTCCTTGGTTTTTGTGGATAAACAACATCCATCATACTGTAGCAAGGGAGTTAGTGTATTGAACAGATACTTCTTAATCTCTTTATTTGATTGTCCTGGGAGCTGTATACATCATCTGTGACAAATGCACCTTTAGGACTAGCAGAGTGAGAACATTTAATGAAAGTTAAAGTGCTGTGGTTTGCTGCACTTATGTGCAACTTGCAATAAAGATAACACAGATGTGTCATTACTTGTTACGTTTTAGAAATTGTAAGAAAATGGTTCTTAAAATTACACAAGTATTGGGTATTTAAATTGTTTCTAATCCTACATGTCACATTAAAGAGAATTCAAATTTTTGTTTTGCTGGACAGTTAAAATGTTTCAGGATTTTTTTTATCCTACATTGGAAAAAAAATAAAAATATATGCAATGTCAATATAAAATTGGTCAATATATTCAATTTTTGCTTAGTGAAGTCACCTAAAACTTTCAGGTTAATGGCTGTTGAATCTTGTGGGCTCGTAGCATTTCCATTTTGGAGCTTATTCCCTGTTGTCAATGAACTAGGTTATCTTCCTGGACTATATCTTCCATACTACTTTATGCAGACTCACTTCATTCAAGAGAGCTAACCCATGGGACTCTTTAAACCAGACACTATAATATAACAGTGAAATATATACTACTGTGATTAATAAATATTTTCTGTTTCTTCATCAAAAGTCAGACCACAGTCAGGAAAGGTCCAAAACAACATTTTAGTTTCTCAGACACAAAGGATATTTATTTTGACAAAACTGAAATGCTCACAACATTAAAATCATTGATTTAGATAAACCATATTTCAGTCAGAAGGAGGGTTCAACAGGTTTTCAAACGGTTCCAAGCATGGAGGGAAGTTCCCTTACACATGGAAGTCTCAAGACACTACATTGTACTCATCTTCTGGAGGCAGCTTTTGTTCTGGGGCAGAACATCTGCTGCCCCACACAGCCCTGTACCTTAACTTGGGCGAAGATTATATGAGCTTGACCTGGCTCACTTAGGGCTGCTTTGCTATATCTCTGTAGTGTTTCAATGTGCTGTGCAGGCCTAGCACTGACTAGTAAATTTCGTAATTAATTTGATCCCTTTCTTCGGGACCAACCTGAATACAACTATGTTCCAAGATCCTTTTGAGTAGTTTTCCATATGAGAACTTATTGCAAAATTGCTCTTGAAAATTCAAGCTTTGAAAATATTCTTTTTGGAACAGATTCTAATGAAAGTACATTGTACTTTTTCTTCACTGCTTGCAAAGGTATTCATGATCAAAGGGTGAGAATCCTAGTATAGCTTTTTGAACTGTGATACATCTACTGGCAGAAGACAATTGAGCCAAAAATGAACTCAAACTTGTAAATTCCTTCTTCTGATGTCACATGCCTAGGTCCTGAACCAAAACCAGAAAATCAGTACAAAAAACTTTTAATTTGGTAAGTTTGGAGGTCCAATCATAACTGAAGTGCATGTTCTGAATCACATAAAAGAGAGACATGCTTTTACTTCATCTTGATCAAATTTTACACCCTCCCCCCCCCAAAACAAACAAACAAAACCACAAACCAACCAACCAACCAACCAACCAACCAACCAAAACTAACAGGATTTTTTTTTTTTCATCTTAGAAAATAATGATATCAGTATGCATTCCAGCATTCTAAGGCAGAAATTTATATACATATCTTCAATCTAAATAAAAGATGGATTATGGATTATCATTATAGTATTTGAAATCCTCATGAGGGGGAGCAGAGGTGGACATGCTGGTGTCTTCTCTGTGGTGACCAGTGATAGGACCTGAGAAAATGGCATAAAGCTGCATCAGAGAGGTTCAGATTGGATGTTAGGAAAAGGTTCTTCTCTGAGAGGGTGGTCAGGCACTGGAACAGGCTCCTCAGGGCAGTGGTCATGACACCAAGCCTGCTGAAGTTCAAGAAGCATCTGGACAATGCTCTCAAACACATGGTCTGATTTTTGGGTAATCTGTGTGGAGCCAGGAGTCAGACTTTACGGCCCTTGTTATATTCCGATTCCAATTCCCCTTCCACTTATACTCTATGATTCTATGATAAATAAGTACATTTGGTTCCTTGTATGTATAGTTGACTAAGTCTCTCTCAGTTTCTGAATATTTAGTGACAAGCACAGTATTATGAAGATACTAGAGATAGTCCTAGTTTTTTTAAACTTTCAGAATATTTTAGAGAATTTGTGAAATCTATCAATCTTGGAATCATAGGAGGATAATTAAAACTGATGAGTATTTAATAGAAACTATAGAAAGGATTTTCTTTACACAGTAAATTAACAACAACAACAACAAAAGAATAAAAGCAAAATGTTATTGTTTTTAAAATCAGTACGGTTCACATCTGTGGGATTTGAATATTTTGTCTAAGTGACTTGAAACATAATTTTATTTTTAATATTTGTACTCATAAACAGATTCACAATTATAAAGAGACCACTAATTTTCAGTAATGCAGTAAAAGATCAAGCCCCATGCTTTTAATACTCAATTCTTAGTTTTAATATACTGAGAAATGTTACTCATTATGATCCTAATTGTGGCACAGCAAATCCTTTCAAACTGTAGTGTGTGACATCTGAATGAAGGAAGATATTCAACTGATGCTGTGTGGATTCTCCTGTTTTATCATTTCGCATAAGAGCAAAAATCCCTCTTGTTCATAAGGAAATTAAGTTTTGCTGGGAAAGTGAAATCAAGAGTGATGTTCGTTTGACATACATCTATTTAGTCAGACCTACCCATCTTGAAAACAAATAGCTACTTTGCCCTTTTAGTTTATTGGGAATATCTATTCTCTCTATATTTCTATAAGATTTGCGCTGAAGTATCAAATACATATAATGGGACAAAAGATCACCTAGGATAAACAGGATAAATGTACACTTCCTAAGTACTGGTCCAGGAATCCTATTCTCACAAAGGAGATTAACTCTATCTGTCTGATGCCTTTTAATAGGCAATACCAAACCTTGTACTTTTTATATATGGTTAACCTTTATACTGACATTTCCTTCCTCAAATGACCATGACAAAATATCCTGGGAACTCATATTATTGCCAGTGCAGAATCATCCTGGAAGTAGTAGTAATTTATGCACTACTAGCTTCCAGATACTGTTATCATGAGATATGTATACATGTTATTATGCTTCATTTAGATTTTCAAAGCCTAGTCCACCTTAAATTCTTCAATATTCCAGAAGAAAAATCCTTAGATATGTACATGTAACTGTACATGCATCACATAGCACAGAATTGCTGAGTATCCTTTTGTCTTTCTGCTAGGTGATATGAGATGTTTGAAGCCATGGAGTTCATCATATAAGATACTGGGACAGAACCTGCACATAACATACCATACTTAATTTTCAAACACAAAACAAGCTTGTCTTTAATCAGATGGATTAAGAACATGCATGGTTTCCCTCTTTTTAGTAATGTCAGCATAAGAGTTAGGTCATGAGATATGTTTTTGCCTCCAGTGTCAGTTCAAACTATATAACTAAATATGACTACACTATAACTACTTCAGAAATTTACTTTGTTTGTTTGTTTGTTTGTTTAATGGCCAACTAAGATTGGCTTGTATCTATTTAACATTCAAAACTTGCTTTTAGGCTTAAATAAAAAAAAAAGACCTTCTAGATTACAAGACAGCAATTATTGGAGATGCACAATGTCATTTTTTTAGAATAAGATTTTGTAATTAGTATTATTGTTTTCCTGTTTAACAAGGAATCATATTTTTAATGGGACCTTTAAGGGATGATCTGGTCTTGCTTCTCATATCTTTTCCAATGGTGTCTACTAGAAAGGTAGAGAGATTCTTTCAACCACACTATTACAATTCCAGGAGATCAATCATGGCCCTTGCTCTATGACTAGACTAAGCATTCTGCAAAAGCAGAGCAAATATATTATAGCCCTACAGTGATTGTAATTGAAGCATGTTTATGTGCATGTATGTGTGAAAGGTCTTGGAAGGGGACGAGAGGCACTAAATATACACAAAAAGACAAACAGGGAGACACTAAGGAAGTACTGGTTGGCCTGGCCAATGACCAACTATGGGGAGCATGAACTTACACCAAGCTAATCATTTTCAGATATCTTCTACTCCTAAAAGAGAAGGGTTTTAACAAGGAATTTGAAAGGGAAATTGGGTGAGTTTTATGAATGTTTACAGGGAATTACTCCCAAGAGTAACAAGCAAAACAAAATCCAGCAACAATGATGGAAACAAAGTTTAATGGCCAGCTGAAGGCATATATTGACTTATTAAAACTGAAAAAAGCATCAGCAAGAGTAAAAAGCTGTGTCTCACTTTAATTATGGAGACCAGCAAATATATTGGAGGTCATATAGAGGGTGAGGACAATGACTGGATTCAGTGAGAAGAGTGATATGGGTAGGCAGCAGGCTAGCAAAAGGATCTTTTACCTAAGGAATCTGTCCTATATTAGGAAGACAGCAGATTCTGAGATAGTGAAATGCTAGTGAAATACTAATGCATTTTCTCATGCTGGTTGTAGTTCTTTTTAGAATGATGTATTATAGAACATGAGCAAGGAAGCTCACTTGAGATTTATGCATGTAGTACATCGGTGGTGCCATCTGCTCACCTTCTGTACTGCAATGAATCCCAAAAAGCTCAATTTTCAATGAAGTGTAAGCGTCACTGTTGGAATGCATACAAACACCAGAGTATAACACAATTTCATATCTGGAATCATGTGCAAAACCTGTTCCAAAAGCCCAGTTTATGTTCCAGAAAATATTTGATACTTTTAAGCAAGGACATTTAAGAAGAGACTGAAAACAGGTCTTTTTTCTCCGTCTATTTTTTTCCCCCCACAAGTCTCACTTCAAAACACCTCCCTCATGCATATGAACACTGCCCAAAAGCTCTGGGAAGGGCTGAATCTAGTCCAGAAACCTGAGCCAATGCTTCTGCAGTAGGAAGGAGGTTTGCACAACAACACAGGAGCTGCAGGCCCCTTCAGACTTGCCTAGATCTTTCATTTAATGGACAGAAAGTCAGCAGACTGGCTTGTTTGAAAGGACGTAATTTGACTGGAGTGTGATAAGCAAGAAAACAGCAAGCAAGGCATTAGGAAGATGTTGGGGGGATGACAAAAAGGGGACTAGAGAATTCCAGGGAACATAAATACTGTGTGAAAATTTGTTGTGGTTTAACCCCCAGCAGGAAGCTAAGTACTACACAGCTGCTCACTCATTCTCCCAAGGTGGATGAGGGAGAGAATCTGAAAGGTAAAAGTGGGAGAAGTCATGGGTTGACAACATTGAAACAACAGTTTAGTAAAGCAAAACCTGCGCCTGCAAACAAAGCAAACCAAGGAATCCATTCACTACTTCACATCGGCAGGCAGGTGCTCAGCCACTTCCAAGAAAGCAGGGCTCATCATGCAGAGCAGTTTCTTGGGAAGACAAGTGCCATCACTCCCAACATCCCCCCCTTCCTCCTTCATTACCTCAGCTTTATTGCTGAGCATGATGCCATACAATATGGGACATCCCTTGGGTTAGTGTTGGTCAGCTGTCCTGGTTGTGTCCCCTCCCAGCAATTTGTGCACCCCCTGCCTCCTCTCTGCCAGGGCTGTACAAGAAGCTGAAAAGACCTTGGCTCATTGCCAGAACTGCTCTTCAACAACTTGAACATGGGTGTGTTGTCACCACCGTTTTCATCAAAAATCCAAAACACGTCATTGTGTGAGCCTCTACAAAGAAAACTAACTCTATCCTGGTCAAAACCATGACAAAATTTAAGATAGTTGGCTGGGAGTATATTTATCTGGTGCTATCAAAAGAATTTTTATTTATTTTTTTTTTGATCATGGGGAGGTTTACTTGGCACCTGGCCTGATGGCTGCTTATGGGTCCCACCTGTCTCAAACTGGGAAATAGATCCTACCCCAGGAGCTGGCAAGGCTCATCAAGAGGGCTTTAAACTAGGTATGAAGGGGGCAGGGAGGAAATGAGGCTCAAGAGAGATGAGCATGAGGGAGCAATGCAAAGGTTGGGGGTGAGGGTAACGACACAACTGAAGTGCGTCTACACCAATGCACCCATCATGGGCAACAAACAGGAGGAACTGGAAGCCATTGTGCAGTAGGCAAACTATGACCTAGTTGCCATCACTGAAACATGGTGGGACCACTCCCATGACTGGAGTGCTGCAATGGATGGCTACAAGCTCTTCAGAAGGGACAGGCAACTAAGGGGCATTGGCGTGGCTCTCTATATTAGAGAGTGCTTCAGTGTTGTTGAGCTCAGGGTTCAGAATGATAAGGTAGAGTCCCTGTGGATTAGGATCAGGGGATGGCCAACAAGGTGGACATCCTGGTGGGGGTCTCTTATAGACCGCCAAACCAGGATGAAGAGACAGATGAAGCATTCTATAAGCAGCTGGCAGAAGTTGCTCAATCACTAGTGCTTGTTCTCATGGGGGACTTTAATTTCCTGGTCATATGCTGGAAATACAATACAGCCCTGAGGAAGCAGAGTTCCTGGAGTGCATGGAAGACAGCTTCCTGACTCAGCTGGTTAGTGAGCCTACCAGAGGGGGTGCCCTGCTAGACCTGCTGTTCATGAACAGAGGAGGATGGTGGTCAGGAGGATGTGGTGGTCAGGAGCCGTCTTGGGCAGAGTGACCACAAAATGGTCAAGTTCTCTATTCTTGGTGAAGTCAGGAGGGAGGTCAGTAAAACTGCTACCCTGGAGTTCCAGAGGGCAAAATTTGAATTGTTCAGGACACTGGTAGGGAGGGTCTTGGGAGTCAGTCCTGAAGGGAAGAGGGGCCCAGGAAGGCTGGATGATCCTCAAGAAGGAAGTCTTAAAGGAGCAGGAGAAGTCTGTTCCCATGTGCCGTAAGATGAGCTGGCAGGGAAGAAGATGGTCGTGGCCAAATAGGGAAATTTTGCTGAGAGTTTGGGAGAAAAAGAGTTTATGTCCAGCGGAAGAAAGGATAGGCAACTCGGGGAAAGTACAAGGAAGTTGCCAGCATATGCAGAGAAAAATCAGGAAGGCCAAAGCCCAGCACGAGCTCAAACTGGCCATTATGCTTAAGGATTAAAAAAAAAATAAAAAAAATTTTTTTACAAATATATTAATGGCAAGAGGAGGGCCAAAGAGAATCTCCATCCTATACTGGATGCAAGGGGGAACATGACTATTGAGGATAAGGAAAAGGCTGAGGTTCTTAATGTCTTTTTTACATCTGTCTTTACTAGCCAGACCACACCACTTACCCTTAGAGTACTCAGATGCCTGACCGGGATGTCTGAGACGGGGAGAAGAATAAACCCCCCCACGGTTCAGGTGGAGACAGAGGCCAGCTGCTCCACCTGGACTGTCACAAGTCCATGGGACCACCCGAGGGTGCTGAGGGAGTTGGCGGATATGATTGTTGGGCCGCTTTCCATCATCTATCAGCGGTCATGGTCATCCAGATTGGTTCCAGATGACTGGAGACTTGTTTATGTGGTGCCTATCTACTAGATGGGTCGTAAGGAGGACCCAGGGAACTACAGGCCTGTCAGCCTGACCTTAGTGATGGAACAGGTTGTCTTGAATGCAATCACACAGCATTTGCGGGACAACTGGGGGACCAGGCCCAGCCAGCATGGGTTCATGAAAGGCAAGTCGTGCCTGACCAACCTCATCTCCTTCTATGACCAGGTGACCCACCTGGTGGATGAGGGAAAGCCTGTTGACGTAGTCTGCCTAGACTTCAGGAAGACCTTTGATACAGTCTCCCATAGTAGTCTCCTGGAGAAGCTGGCAGCCTATGGCTTGGACAGGTACACTCTTTGCTGGGTTAAAAATTGTCTGGACTGCTGGGCCCAGAGAGTGGTGGTGAATGGAGTGAAATCCAGCTGGCGACCGGTCACCAGTGGTGTTCCCCAGGGGTCGGTGTTGGGGCCCATCCTCTTTAATATCTTTATTGATGATTTGGATGAGGGAATTGAGTGCACCTTCAGTAAGCTTGCAGATGACACCAAGCTGGGGGAAGTGTCGATCTGCCAGAGGGTAGGAAGGCCCTGCAGAGGGACCTGGACAGGTTTGGTCAATGGGCAGATGCCAATGGGATGAAGTTCAACATGGCTAAGTGCCAGGTCCTGCACTTTGACTATGACAACCCCATGCAACACTACAGGCCTAGGGGAGAGTGGCTCGAAAGCTGTGCAGAGGAAAAGGATCTGGGGGTGCTGACTGATGCTCGCCTGAAATGAACCAGCAATGTGCCCAGGTGGCCAAAAAGGCCAACAGCATCCTCACTTGTATCAGGAATAGTGCAGCCAGCAGGACCAGGGAAGAGATCGTTCCCCTGTATTCTGCTGTGGTGAGGATGCACCTCAAGTACTGTGTTCAGGTTTAGGCCCCTCACTACAAGACGGACATTGAGGCCCTGGAGTGTGTCTAGAGAAGGGCTATGAAGCTGGAGAAGGGCTGGAACACAAGTCCTGTGAGGAGCAGCTGAGGGACCTGGGGTTGTTTAGTCTGGAGAAGAAGAGGCTCAGGGGAAACCTTATTGCTCTCTCCAACTACCTGAAAGGAAGTTGTGGGGAGCTGGGGTTCGGCCTCTTCTCCCAGGAAACTAGTGGTAGGACTAGAGGGAATGGCCTCAAGTTGTGCCAGGGGAGGTTCAGGTTGGAAATTAGGAGACATTTCTTCTCAGAAAGAGTAGTCAGGCATTGGAACGGTTTTCCTGGGGAGGTGTTGGAGTCACCATCCCTGGGTGTTCAAGGAAAGTTTGGACCTAGCACTTAGGAACATGGTTTAGTGGGTGACATTGGTAGTAGGGTGACAGTTGGACCACATGATCTTGGAGGTCTTTTCAAATCCTAATGAATCTATGATTCTATGATTCTGCGAAAAAGGTCAGTGTCTGGCTAGTTAAGGATGAGAGAGGAGCAGTCTGGGAACAGCTTGTACAATTAGTCTTAATATTATCCTGAATCATATCAAAATCAGGAGGTGATCAAAGACATCCTGAAAAATGCTGCCTGGCCACAAAAGCTGGATGCCTTTTGTCTGTTCAGTCTCATGGATGAGCCTGATATCTCATGGATGATTTATGGAGAGTAAGGGGACCCTAAGTATTTTCCTTACTGAAGTTAAGGCTGTAGCATGGCCTCAGTAATATTAAAGACCTCAAAAGAATCACATGAAGGTAGCTGCTAGACAAGGAAAACACAAGCAACCAGTACGAAATATAAGAGGATGAAACATAAAAGTCTTGATTAAGTAGTCTTGAACTAAAACAAATGTAAAAATATATTAAACATATATTATTACCTTCTATGAACATGACTACATTTGCATCTTTTACAAATTTATTTTAATCCCAGATGGGTTAAAAATGCAGAAGACTTTGCTCCTAGAGCAACTTTTTTTTGGAGTATTTTTCTCATATTTAAATTTTATAAGATTTTTTTTAAAGTTCTAAAATATAAAAACAAGCTGTTATAATGAGTTGGTTTCAAAAAAAAAAAAATCCATCATATATTTTATTCTATTTTCTGAGACTTTTACTCAAAAACCTACTAACCTACTATCTTATTTGTTTTACATGACAGTTTAAGATGCTATTGTTTATACAGGAATGGAATAAGTCCACTTATTCAATTTTGCAACAAGTTCAGATTTTTTGTTTGTTTGTTTGTTTCCTGGGAGAGTATCATTACTAGCATCACTACTAGAAGGAGTTAGACTAATGTTGCTCATTTCCAGTTCTGATATTTACAAGAAGAGCCTGTACATTTTAGCTGAAACCTAATGGTTATGTGCTATGCTTGAGATTTTATTTGGATAATGATTAAGAATTAACAGAGTCATAAATCAAGTGTCTTTGAATTAAATATAATTAGAGCAGGTTTTATGGGAAAATATGTATTTTTTTTTCCCCGAGTTTTTATCTGTGGTCAAATTTATTGTACATTTTTTTTTTTTTCTGAGACTACTTTTTGTTCCTTTTCATCTCATTATTTTCATCTCATTATAGAGAAAGTAGGGAATGTAATCTGGTAAATACAATCACAAAATTATTAAGTTTATAAGTTAAATGGTATACAAATAGGTCAATACTTTAACCAGGACAACCCAAACCAAACAATGGGAATTCTTGACGGTACCATTACTTCTTTCTTCTCATTTAATTTTCCCTCTATTTCAAATTGGAGTAAGCCAGTATACTAACTATGCTAAACTCACTTAGTAAACACACAGGAAACAACAGTTCGAGAGCTTTTCCTTCTGTCTAGCTAGTAGGATCCTCTCAAGGGTGACTCAGAACCAAGGCTATTCCTATATAGTGACTCCTGCTTTGCCACTGTCTGAGAGAAACCTGTATTAGAACATAGTATTGCAGGCCAAAGTGCTAGGTCCTATGAATGGACAGCAAGGGTAAAGTTTTATGCTATATTAAAGTATGGTGAAGCCCATAGTTTTATTGTGGTTCTACAGTGCAGATCTTTGAATCTTTATTCTTCAAGTACGTGTGCAAGTATTAGCCCTTAGAGCTGCAGTTGCCATTTTAGAGTCAACTATATTAGCTATATTAGCTAAAATATAACGAACCTTGAGGAGTTCATATGCACCTTGTCCAAACTGTTTACAGTCATCGTTAGTGACTAGATATACTACATTAGAGAATGAGATGACACACAATCTTTTTTGTTTTGTCATTCCACATTTGTCTTAGGAAGGTTATAGGTATGCATTTGGAACATGAAACAGTTAACACTTTTCTTTCCTGCAAATCATCCTAGACAACTTTTCACTGGTATCAACAAAAGAAAGGTCAAGTCATTTCCTCCTTAATGCTTACTGTAACAGAAGATAAGAATTTCTGTCACCTAACTGAAGCTTTCTTCAAATCCATGCATAAAATACACATATGTATAAATATTCATGCTGTTCATGAATATTTATGTATTGTTATATTATGTATTCATAAACATGCTGTTTTTGCTTTTTACCTGGCTCCTCTTTGTCCACGGCAATAAACAGAAATTATTTTTCTTGATTTTTAATAGCAAGCACAACAGAACATCCTGCCAGTAGTCTGTCAGTAGGGATAGTCTTCCTTTTTTTTTTTTTTTTCTTTTTTCTTTTTCTTTTTTCTGATCTTTCATTTCTAATTCCATTGTTCATGAGGCAAGTTGTGTGAAAAATTGATAGTCACATGTTTATCAACTCTCTTAAAAATGAGGTCTGTGCTGATGCCTATTAAAAGTGATTATTAGTTATGTGATATTCTGTGATTGTTCTAGCAATATTATTCATATTATTCATTATCTATCATCTTCAATCTTATGTTTTCGTATCTGCCTGTTGTTTTCCATCATTTCATTCAAATATCTAAGCTGTAATAGATGTATTTGTCTGACCAGAGAGAATTAACTGTCCTAAATCTGTTCAACAACAACAACAAAAAAAGAGAGACCCTGAAGAATAGTCCAGGCACCAAAGACCTCAGCCAAGGAGTTGTGTCAAGCCACAAGAGTTGTGTCAGAGCCAAGGAGGACTGAATACAATATCTTTCTTTGAAGCAGAGTGGGCTCCATAACGGCCCATTGTGGTAGAAAAAGAAGATGCAAGTGCAGCAGAGATGTGTGTTTTTTGCAGCATTCTCAACTTTCCTTAAGGGAAGTTCAGGAAACTTCTGGAAGCTTGTTCAGCAATCAGCATCTGTTAACTTCTGTTGGCTTATATACACAATGTATATGAAGGGGCTGAAAGTGGAACATTCTCACCCTGCAGAAGGGAACGCTCAGTGGGAGACCTTGTTGCTGTCTTTGGCTACATAATGGAACCTATGGAGAAGATGGATACATAGTTTTTTTAAAGGTGCATTGATAAAACCTTTTTCAAGGTGAAGGTGGAGTCTCTATCCTTGGAAATGCTCAAAACTCACCTTGACAAGGCTTGAGCAATCTCATCCAACTGGACATGCTTTGAGCTGAAGATCTCTCTTTCAATGTAAATTGTTTCTTGATTCTAAAAGCAAGCTCTTCCCCTCCCCTCCCCTCCCCTCCCCTCCCCTCCCCTCCCCTCCCCTCCCCTCCCCTCCCCTCTCCTCTTTTTCTTTTGTGTGCAACCTCTAAGATTGTAGGATCCAAGATTTGAGCTTCCTAGCTGTTCAGAAAATAAATAATAATGAATTCTTGCAACTAGTTCTATCCAAAATATACAACGTTAATACACACTAACGGAGCTTGTCAGCTTCCTGGATTGTCACAGCAGCTACATGGTAAAACCAAAATGCACTAATAATAAACAAATGGCTACAAATTATCTTGGATTTCCTATTTATGGCAGGGAAAAAAAAAAAGTTTTTAAATCAGATTTGTGTAATTAATGCTTTACCATATGTCTTAGTTTCATTAACTCTACTGAAAAAAATGCAGCATCTCTGAACACTTGTTAGATTTGAAATACATGTACCAAACCCAGTAATCAGTATTGAAGTAATGTTTTTTTCAAATAGAATATAATGTGAATTGCATTTTGAACTTGTGGACAGTTATCAAAATATATTGTCTATATATATATATTTTATTTTATTTATTTATTTATTTTTGCTATCTCTAAAGAATTAAAAATATACATTCTCAAAAGTGAAACCTTTAGGAAAGAATTTACTAATTTTGTGTGAAATCTTACACATGACTTGATCAGCTTGAAACCATTTGATAGAGCCAAAGTATCTGATGGTAAATGAATAAGCCATCTCTTCAGGTAGTCAGATAAGTTATAACTGATTGTACCCTAAGGATATTGCTTGTGAAAGGAACGCTTGTGGTTGCATCAAATTTTGTCTCATCAGCGTTCATCACAATAGAAAAAAATATATTACTTTTTGTGGTTTCTTGCAGAAGACTTGCAGAATAGAACCAAAGAATAGCCAATGCACAGCACTTCATTCATCATACCCCTCCTTAGATAAAATATATGGAATGAATAGGCGAAAAATGTGCGTTCCTATTTCTTTTCCTTCAAATGAGATCATCCTTCATGGTATTATCCAACACATTTCACCTCACTTGCATTCCAAGCAGCTCTCCAAAAGCACACAGAATGCTGAAGTATTTCGCTACCCAGAAAAAATATGTGCCTTTGACTGGTGCTGAGGCAGAAATTCTTCAGCTTTCTGCTTCTATGCAGAGTTTTCACAGACATCTGCTTTTCAGAAGTGAGATGCAATGTTGAATTGGGATACTTTTCTCATGGACAGCAAAAGTTTTTTTTTTTTTTTTTTTAAATTTGTTTGTTTGTTTCTCTTATCATTGAATAAGTTTACAGTGCATTAAACACCAATATTGGTCTTTAGGAAAAACTGCAGATACTCACAGTAGGGCTGTCTGAATTTCCAAATCACAGAATCCCCCAGTGGGCAGAGTCAGTCATTTAAGTCTGTTTTATGAAACAGTTCTCATTGTTTCTGTATCGTTTGTTGGTTAGAAGAAACAGTTCCATAAGGATACTGTTAACTGTGAAGGATAATTTTAGAAGATAAAGCATACCTTTTCACCTTTTCAAGGACAGTAAGCATTCATTTCTAATTTTCAGTTGCAGTTTATAGTTGTGGTAGCAAGATTTCCTGTCTTCCTGTATAATTTTGCATCCTCATACTTCATTCTTGTCTGCACTTGTGAGTGGAGGCATTCCATCTGTTTTCAGATGGAAAGCCTAGACCCAGCATTAGGTTAAATATTTTCTGTGTTATGCAGATGATAATAATCATTCAATTTGTCGTAATAACTGTAACAATGGGGTTAAGAGAATACAATGAGATGAACTTCACACAGACGTATCATCAGAAGTTCAGAAGTTGTATTGTTTTAAATACCCTTTTTAGTGCTCTGGAAAAAACATGTGAATAATCTGTTTCATAGGAAACTTCAAACTCAGTGGCAAAATACACATAAAATGCCATTTCAAATCCACCAGAAACAGGTGTTTTATGTAATGAAACTTAAATGACTGCATTGAACTAATGACACATTTGTGCTAGAAAAGTATTCCTAGTAATTACATGTTTATCTTGCAGCATATTGCCATTTGAAACCTCCTTGTATCAAGGAATGTACAGAACAAAGCTTGTTCAGTAGGTTAAATAATGGTAAGAGGGAACTGTAAAATGGAAGGTATTAACCACGCATTCCTGGGTGACCTAACCAGAACAAAAAGGGGAATAGTTCAGCTGTACTCTAGAGATTGTTGAACAGGTTGACTGCTAGTAATTACTTGTATCAACAGAAAGTTATTCATGATTTTGGAAAGCAAATTCTGGTTCTGGTGGGTACTAACATGTATTACTCTTTTCTGGGACTTAAGAAATTCAGTGAAAAGAAAATGGGGATTGAAATGTTGACTGCATCTCCAGGTTGTTTTGCTTTTTGTGTTACTTTAGTGTTACAAAATTGGTGACGGAGAAAAAATTCTTTGTATTCACTTTGAGTAGAGCTCAAAATAAATACATACATAAATAAATAAAATTAAATTCTTGTAACTCTCTCTTTGGTGTCTTCCAGAGAGTGCTTTTCTGTAACACCCGCAGAAATATTCATGTGACTGTCTCCACCCAAAAGTCAGAAAACCGAATGTTGCAATCACATTTTAAGGCAGAGTCTGACATGCCCTCTCCCAGAACATTTCAATTGAAAACCACTGAAAGAAAGACATTGAATAAAGTAAAGGAACCACTCATTTTACAATGAGACATTGTCATAGAGATTGTCAGAGACTTTCTAAAATTTAATAACTAAAAACAATCATAGAATCATAGAATCATTCAGATTGGAAAAGACTTCTAAGATCACCTAGTCCAACCTTTAACCTAGTACTGACAATTCCATCATAGAACCATACTACTAAGTTCCAAGCCTACACGTTTCTTGGAAACCTCCAGGGATGGTGACTCAACCACTTCCCTGGACAGCCCATTCCAATGCTGCACAACCCTTTCAGTAAAGAAATTTCTCCCATTATTCAACCTAAACCTCCCCTGGCACAACTTGAGGCCATTTCCCCTTATCACTTGGTGACTGGGAGGAGAGCCTGATCCCCACCTCACTCTATCCTCCTTTAAGGCAATGGTAGAGGGTGATAAGGTCTCCCGTGAGCCTTCTTTTCTCCAGGCTAAACAACCCCACTTCCGTCAGCTGCTTCTCATAAGACTTCACCAACTTTGTTGCCCTTCTTTGGACACTCTCCAACACCTCAATGTCCTTCTTGTAGTGAGGGGCCCAAAACTGAGCGCAATAATTGAGATGCAGCCTCATCAGAGATGAGTACAGAGGACTACTTCCCTAGTTCTGCTGGCCACACTATTTAATGACATAAATAAATAACTATGAGACTCTGGAAGTTTTCTGTGAATTAACACTAGATTGTAAAATAAAGAATAGGCAATTCTTTATAGTTCTGAAATGTTTTTAAATACTATGTTTTTCATCTTACAACACACAGCAGTGACAGTGATAACGTTAATATATGACTATTATTTAGCCATGAGCAGTCAGATATGCAAATAGGTGAAGACCACATCATGCATTTTCACAGGAATTTAAATGGTTATGATTAAAGCAGTTTATGATAAGTGCAGAATAAAGCTCAATTCTTATATAGCTGTCATGATTAGGGCACTGCAGCAAAAACTTTATCTTTATTATGACTGATTTGCAGAAAAAGCAGAACACAAGAAAAGCAGATTTCTGCAACAGCTGATTTTCTGTATCAAGTGGTAATATATATATTACCCCCACAAACAAACAAACAAAAACCATCTGTGGACAGTTAGAGCTCTGTAAATTAAAGCAGAGCACTGCATGCTCTGAGGTGATACGGGAACACGGGTAAAATCTCATTCTCTGTAAATATTGCAGAAGCAGCATAGCTTAAAAATCCTAGTGCCAATAGCAGTGGGTGATAAGTGAGAATGGAGTAGAGCAATCTCCAACTAAGAGTAGTTAACATAAGTTATAATAGGAAATTAAATTACCTCATATAGAAATAGTCATGACCAGACAAGGTTGTTAAAAGTAGGACCAAATTCTCATCTAGATTAAATGGTTATTTGCACAGAGATCACTAGGCATTCCAAATTACAATGTTGATGTTAGTATTCATATACCTTGTGTACTCCATTGCAAAGAGGCCAAAGTTGGTAACAGCACAGAGCTGGATTAAATGCATATTCCTTTCTCAACAATAGTATACTAGACAGGAAGGTGGGGATAATGGTCCAAAAATAAGTTATGAACAGTGAAATTAAAAGGAAAATTATGTAGCTAATAATAAATATATAAATATATTTTTGCTCCTCAGATTGAAAACAATAAGGCAGTTTTCCAGAAGAAAAACACTTTTTATAAAAAAGCACCAAAAACTGTCTGTTCACGGATCTTCTAGTTAGTACCTAGAGCAACATATTCCCAAGGAAACTATTTTTCAAATATCACACAAAGCAAAAAAAACGCCTGGTGAATGCTGAAAAATAAGGGTAATAACTATGCCATCTTTACACGGACAAATGGACAAATGACCAAGCAATCCTGCTATGCAGGCATTGGTTTTGAGCCATGGACTTTGGGTTCTGGTAATATAAGGCCTTTTTAAAATTATTTTATTTATTTATTTATTTATTTTGAACAACCATTACATGTGGAATCATTAGAGATCATTTGCACAGGATTTAAAATCTTGTCCTGGAAAGACATGTTTTCTGCTGCTGGTGTCCTTTTGGAATTTTCCAGAGGCCTTAGCCAACTCAAAAGGCAGCTGAAGGTTCTCAAAAATTCAATGTTTTCTTCAGTGTTTAACCCTGTATTAGTTACAAAACTACAGTCCAGGAGTTATGGAGATGTTTTAATCATAAAAGTTGTGCAGCTAAAATATTGTAAAATTGAAAATTTAGAAGATTGTATTAAAAAAGATGGGGCAGAGCTCCATTCATTTGAAATCGGTGTGTACAAAAACAACTGAAAACATAAATGAACTAATAAAGCGTGTATAGCAAAGCAAGTGCTAGTAAAAGCATTCCTAGTTTTGCTACACATCTCTGCCATTCTCTGGAGAAAAGAAAAATAAAAAAATAAAAAATTGTCTTGGATGTCTCTTTATAAAAGCCAGTCTTTAAACCTAAACCCTGACTTTTGTGACACCTTTTGGTGACACACTTCTCAAAATATTTACCTTGAAGTAGATACTGTTTAACAGAAAACATCAATTTTGTATAGCTTATTGCCATACCCTGTCTTTTTCCATATTACTAGCCTTCAGCACAACCTGATTTATTTGACTTTGAGCAGGTATAGTATTTATCCTCAACTGTGCTGGCAAAATATATCTTAAAATTAGGAAATCTTTTTTTTTTTTTTTTTTTTAATATTATTATTATTTTGTTTTTTGTTGTTCATTTCTCCAAGCCTGTGGTTAAAAAATGTTTTCCCATAAAACTATTTTTAAAGTACCTCTCTTCACAGTTAGCCATGAAATTAGCCACCGTTTAAAACAGCTGCTGGGTGCCTGCAATAAAGTTTCTTTCCCTTATGTCTTTCATTTCTGGCTGCTGTTGCACCCTTGCTGTGGTGACTTCTAAGAGAAATTCAACCTAAGAAGGAATTTATGTTTTTATGTAATTTTACTCCCTACTGGTGGCTTAACTCTTTCTCTTCTTTGCCTGAGAAGTAGTATGTTATGTATAAACCTAACATTGGTATGCCTAGCACTACGTATAGACATAAATTCATACAGGTTGGTAAGGACCTCTGAAAGTCATTAGGTCCTACCTCCCGCTCAAAGCAGGGCCAATATAGTTTGGGTTGGCCAAGGCTCAGACCTGCTGGAAATTTTATTCAGCAATTAATGTCTAAATATTTTTGGTAAGATAAAAAAAAAAAAAAAAAAAAAAAAAGTAACATATTAGGAAATTTCCATCACGTTCTGTTTTTTGCATTGCAAAAGAAAGGAAGAAAACCCTGGCAATTGCAGGCCTGTCAGTCTCACGTCAGTGCCTGGTAGAATTATGGAGAAGATTATCCTTGAAGTTACTGAAGCGCACCTGGGGGACAATGCAGTCATTGGTCCCAGCCAACATGGGTTCATGAGGGGTAGGTTCTGTTTGACTAACTTGATTTCCTTTTATGATAAGATCACCCATTTAGTCGATCAAGGGAAACCAGCTGATGTGATCTTTTTGGATTTCAGTAAAGCTTTTGACACAGCTTCCCATAGGATCTTACTGGACAAAATGTCCAGCATACAGCTAAACAAAAACATCATACGATGGGTGAGCAATTGGCTGACGGGCAGGGCTGAAAGGGTAGTGATAAATGGGGCCACATCTGGCTGGTGGATAGTTGCTAGCGGGGTTCTCCAAGGCTCCGTTTTAGGGCCAGTCCTCTTCAATGTTTTTATAAATGATTTGGATGTAGGACTGGAAGGTGTTTTGAGCAAATTTGCTGATGACACTAAACTTGGAGGAGTTGTTGACTCTGCTGAGGGTGGAAAGACCTTGCAGAGAGATCTGAACAGATTGGAGAGCTGGGCAATCACCAACCGCATGAAGTTTAACAAGAGCAAGTGTTGGGTCCTGCACCTGGGACGGGGTAACCATGGCTATACATACAGACTGGGCGATGAGATGCTGGAGAGCAGCCCTGCAGAGAGGGATCTGGGGGTTGTGGTTGATAGCAAGCTGAATATGAGCCAGCAGTGTGCCCTGGCAGCCAGGAGGGCCACCATATCCTGGGGTGCATCAACCACGGCATTGCTAGTTGGTTGAGGGAAGCGATTGTCCCCTTCTACTCTGTGTTGGTGCAGCCTCACCTTGAGTACTGTGTGCAGTTCTGGGCACCACAGTACAAAAGGGACATTAAACTGTTGGAGAGTGTCTATGAAGATGGTGAAGGGCCGAGAGGGGAAGATGTATGAGGAGCGGCTGAGGTCACTTGGCCTGTTCAGCCTGGAAAAGAGGAGGCTGAGGGGAGATCTCATAACGGTCTACAGCTTCCTCACTAGGGGGAGTGGAGGGGCAGGCGACAACCTATTCTCTTTAGTGACCAATGATAGGACCCTAGGGAATGGTATCAAGCTGCGACAGGGGAGGTTCAGGCTGGACATCAGGAAGAGGTTCTTCACTGAGAGGGTTGTCGCGCACTGGAACAGGCTCCCCAGGGAAGTAATCATGGCACTAACCTGTCGGAGTTTAAGAAACATTTGGACTGTGCACTTAGTCATATAGTCTGAATTTTAGGTAGACCTGTGTGGTGCCAGGAGTTGGACTCGATGATCCTTATGGGTCCCTTCCAACTCGGGACATTCTATGATTCTATGATTCTGTGAAATAGATGTATTTTTCTTAAAGATATGTGGAAAAGCTTGTGCACTGAATCTTGAAATAGAGTCCATTTAGTGGCAGGAACTGTTGTTCATTGTCTAGTAGACTTTATCTTGATTCATTCATTCAAAAAAAATAAAAAATCAGTAGAGATTATGTAAGAAATATTAGCCTGTTGTAATATGTTCAGACTGTTGTTAAAACTCTCTCCAGCAATTGAGGTCAGAGTTGCCCTGAACAGACAAAAGATGATACTTTTTGTTTTGTACAAAATCTTAAAAATCTGATGTTAAAAGATTATTGGTATGGAAAAGTTGGGTACAATATAAATTTATGAAGCTATATATAAAGAATATCCCATATGATATATGTAAAGCACTTAAAAGGCTATATTCCTATCTCTGCTGAGTGGTACCAACTGTTGGCCACGAAGATTTGACATCCAAGCTTTCATACACAACGTTTGTGACCTGCTCCATTAAATCTTACCTGACTTTAAAAACAAAAAGGAAAAGAAAAAGAAAGAAAAATAAAATGAAAAAAAAAAAATGAAAAGGAAAAGGAAAGAAAAAGAAAAGTAAAAAGAAAAATAAAAAAAATGAAAAAGAAAAAGAAAAAGTAAAGAAAAAGAAAAGGAAAAAGAAAAAAAAAAAGTACCATTAAAGAAGTCATTTTCTGAAGAAAAATTTTCTGTCTCACAAATTTGCTGAACTTGTTTACATTTTAATTAATAAGTAAAATACGTGATGAGCCATTGCAAACAGCATTGTATATTTTTATGAATAGTTGAAGAAAAAATATAACATTTTCATATAGAAACATAACAAGTTAACATTATTAAAGTATTTTTATTTTTTATTTTTATTTTTGTATGACACCTGAAACCGTTGGGACCACTGTTCCCTACCACTTGCTATTTCTGATTTTGACGTGCAGTACTTTATTCTTACAATATTTTGAAACTTGCAACTCATCTTGCTTATTTATTCATGATTGTTAAGCTATGTGATGTATTTTCTGAGAAGTCAATATGAGAGCATCTGAGAAAAGCTTTGTTTATTTTTCTCTCCTTTTCTTTGCTATAATTTATATATATATATATATTAATAATTCAGCCAAGAAAAAGCCTTTGTTCTGCTTCACACTCCCTACATTACATGAGGTAACACTGGATTTTAGTATTCCCCAAATACCCTGAATACCCCATAGCGTCAATAGAGATGACACGTGCAGTGAAGGAAAAGTCCAGATCATACAGGAAGAAGAAAGCTTGCAGACTTTGTGAAATTTATTTGCCTTTTTTTTTTTTTTTTTTTTTTTAATGGAACACCAGCATATAAGGCAGTCATGGAAAGGTTATTTAACTAATTGAGTGGAGGTGATGCTAATCAGAGAAAAAACAAGGAAATTTAAAAAATGAACGAGGTGGGCAGGCAGTTCAGGAATTGGGCATAACATGAAGGAGAATAATGACTGGTGTTAACAAACTGAAAAGGAAACATTGCAACAATCAAATAATAAAGAACATCAAAAAGCTGATTTGTGCTTTAATTTTAGTTTTTCTTTTTGAAAACACATTCACAATCATTGTATCACTGATTTCTTTACAGATTTGTCATGTAAACACTTAGATTAAACTCTGAGTAACGGACTGGAAAAGAGAAGTTAGATCACTAATCAGCTAGCATAATAAATAACAAAACCACATTTTAAAGTAAAAATGAATTAACTTCTTAAAAACAAAACAAAACAAACAAAAAAAACGTTAACTTTTATAACTTCTATGATATAATATTCATAACTACCCTCTAGAAAAATTCCTATACAATTGCATGTATCTTAATGGACCTGAAGCAGTTCATCTTTCTTAGTTGAACTACTGAATGTTTTCTTTTTTTCTGGATCTACTGAGTACTGTAAAATTGTTATGGCTATCATGAACACTGCTGAGTACAGTGTGCTGACACCTTTACACACTCTCATATAGCTCCTTGCATTTTTTCAGCCTCCTGGAGAGTTAGTTTCTGACACCTGGGTCTATATTTCTTTGCAGGTTCTTTCTCACTACTTCCTCTCTGCTGTATGTGTTTCTGTTCCTGGAAGAGCTGGGTTGCCCTGTACCTTCTTCTCAGTGACATATGTGTCTTTCTCCTTTTCTGTTATACAATATCCATGTTTGCTTCAGCCAGCTTGCATCACTGTAAGATCACTGTGGGAAGGGAAACATTTCAGTTTATCATAGAGGGTCTAGAAGGTGTATTGTGGTCTAGTGAATATGTTAAACAGAATGAAGATTGATGAGGAGGAGGTGGCAGAGGGTGTTACACTTGTAGTATAACAAAGAGAGAAAGAAATATCTGGTATTCAACCAAAACCACTTCCAAAAATATGTCTTATCATCTGAACATACACAGTATATTGTGCAAACCAAGCAATTAAAAATTTATGAAAAAGTATTTCTGATTTTGACATGCAGTACTTTCTTCTTATGTGGCTGTTGTTCTTCAAAGCATGTAAATACTGTTCTAAATACATAAAACACTAATATTAATATGGAACTATGAACAAAAGGGCATGGGCTAAAGAAGCCTAGTACAGTAAATGTTGGCTGGAATTGTATCGGGGTAATCTTTAAATAAGTGGGAATATCATAAAACGTGACTTTCTCTAATATATTTTAAATGCAGTAATGATCCAAATGAAATAAGCAATTTTGAGCAAACTCCCATTGATGGCTGCATGCCTTCACAGACACCATGTCAGAAATTTAAAGAGTAGCTCAGAGGAACTTACCTAAATATAGGAAAGGAAATATAAATAGGAATAATTCATATTATATGTCACTCCATCTGTTTGTAAGTGTATTCTGTTTTTTATGTGAAAGGGGCTGTGCCAATGTTCTCCTGCATTTTACTTTCCAAACTTTGATTAGTTTAATTAGTTTGAATGTTTTATAATATTGATTAAACTAATACTTTTTTGCTGGCATCTTCTAAAATGTCTAGTGTTACTATCTACATTTGGATTGTCTTGTAAACATTTCTGTCATTTGATTTAGTCTTTATTGTGAAGACTGTTCATAGGATTTGTTTTTTACCGGCAGAGCACTCCTTTTATCACTTCATCATCCTCTGAAGAAAATAAAAATTGAATAACTTATGATGACATTCATATTTATGGAGCTTCAGAAAAGATTTTGACTTATTCTTGGACATCTGAAAAAATAAACTAACAAAAAAATAGCTAAATAATTTGCTTGATGTTTTACACACTCTTTCTGTATATGCACAGTCATGAAAGCCTTCTTGGAACTTAAGTATAATTCAGTCTGTAAAGGATGACACTATAGTATGTGGTAAACCTCAGGAAACAAACTGTAGACATGAACATTATGAAACCCTTCCTTGGCTAGTAACAGATGGTTAGGAGTGGCGCCACTGGGTTGATGGGCACACAGTAGAAAATCCAGCAGGTTTAATTTTTTCTCTTCCTTGCCACAATGAACATTGAAATTTCTTTCATCCATTTCTCATTCAGCAAACAGAAAAAAACCCTACCTAATCCAAACAAGGCAAACAAAACCACATTTCTAACAATGTACTGCAGCTCTAGCTATTGAGTTTTCTATTATTCTACAAAAGCATATATTTCATGTGAAGAAAAACACCCAAAGCAATTGATAATGAACTCAAATCCTAAATTTCCTACATATTTGCTTGTAAGTTTACTTGGGTCAATACTTTCCAGTCAGTTATAAGAAGGAAAGTGATAGCAAATGTTATTTAAGCATTTGTTTGAAAACTGGACAGATTACCTCTATGAATAAAAAGAAGTATCACAGAAATTTTTTCAACTGTACAGATTTCAATGTTGTGTTAAAAATACCTGTTATTTTACGTAAGATAATTTTTCAGAAATGTAAACTATAATATTTCAACTGTTGAGTCTTTCACACTCTTTCAGCTAATGAATAGTCAGTTGGTATTTCCACTGTTCAGTAAGTCTCTGCAGTCAAAGGTGTACAGATCATCTTTAAAGAATGCTTCTAGGATTCAACATAACACAATATTTTCACTATGGAAGAATAAATGTATAAACAATTTCATTTTACCTGAGTAAAGAATAAGAAATTGTGAATAGAGCTTCAAACCAGAGTTTAAAGATCCTTGTTTCTTGTTGTTTATATTATACCAATCAGACTTTATCATAATAAACCCAAATAAAGTGTTCCAGTTTTCTTGTATACAAGTGGCTGTATTGTCATTTTAAACCATAAGACTTCTTCAGTGGTAGCCACATTAATGTAAGCCTTTTCTTTTCTTCAGTGTCTTCTTCCTAAATTCCTTCATTTCTTCCTTTCCTTTTAATTGTTTTTTATCTTTCTCGTATGGAATATTTTTTCTCTAACTCCTTCCAAAACATCACTGAAAGTCTATGACAAGTAGGGAAACAAAACAAGGTCCATTATTTTCTCCTTTGCGTTGTCACTGACAGATGAGGTGGTTTCAGTAAAGACTGTGCAAAAAGTGGGTGGAATTCATACCACCTCTTATTCTGCTTTTTGTTTTGCCTAGCATTCTACCCTCATCTGGCAAACAGAAACAGATCCACTTGTATGACTTTCGAAGAGGCTGACAGCCTCAATAAAACCTAAAGCCAGACCTGGATGGCTGTGGCAGAGATCAAGAATATTCTGAAGAAAAAGATGAGGTCACTAAAGGCACTTAAAGGACAAAGAAACTTAATAAACTTGCAGTTTGAAAAATAACAAATTTTAGATGAGAAGTAGTTGGAGTGGACTGGGCAGGAACCAAATTTTCTATTTCATAAAAATTTCCATGATTTTAATGTCTTTTTTTGTTCCAAACCAGAATCTTTTTAATAGGCCTTCAAAGCAAGTTTAAGCTCCAAAAGGTCATTTTTCAAAATAATACATTTTAGTCATACTGAAACTTCTAATTAGAGTTTTATGATTTTTATCTCAATTTTAGGTCTACAGATAAAGAATTTAATTTTAAAAATTAGTGTCAATAAAACAAACAAACAAACAAAAAACACAGCATAGCCCATTTACAAAATATGAAACGATGAAAATTATATTGCTTGTGCAAGAAAACTTTGAAATATTTCTGATCATCTCCATCCTGATGTATTAGAATCAGCTACTTTTGTCAGTAGAACTGGCTGATTATTTTGTAGGTCAGCATACAGAATCAGTATTTTTCCCACCTAGATTGAATCACACATGACAATATACTAAATATATTAGTGGACAAGGTACATGGTTTAACCATACATGGTTTTAATAAAGAATTGATGCACCTTAAATGAGTAGTTGCAATTAGAAATGAGTGACTGATGCAACAGACTAGGAGCTAACAGCAAACACAAGATATCTTTTAAACACCTCCACCACTACATACTTTTTTTCTCTTTTTTTCCCTGCAGTGACTCTCTTGCAAGGCTATCTGCTTTCATTAACATGAAATAACCATACGTGACAAACCATATGTCACTTTTTCAAAGGAACAAACAGCCAAGATTAATAGCAAAAAAATGAATTAGTGGTTTAACTACATAAATTTAGCAATTATTTGCCGCAATATCATTTCAGGTTCTGCCATTTCTTTTTAAAGTCACTTTTAACCGTATTGCAAACTGTGACATCAAAATGTCTGCATCCTTGAAGTATATATTTCTGACAAAAGCTGGAATAAAGTAATAAAAATGACAGTGAAGAAATAAATCTGACTGATGTGCCGACCAACTCATCTAGTCTTAAAGAGTCCTATGTGCTGTGAGGGCCCAGGAGTGCCTCCCTGTTCCTGAGGCAGGTGTACGGCTTATCTGTGACCTGACTGCATGTCAAACTAAGACCAAAGTGCACAGTCCTACAGTCCTATCCTTCATTACCATGTCTGAGTTTGCGTGCAAATAAAATCAAACTGTGCACACTAGAAAACTGGTCCTCTGACCTGAATAACATGGGGCACAGGATGGCCAAGCATGCTTGGACGGATCTGTCACATGGCACATTGTCATTGGGTTCTAATTCCAAATTTTATTTGCTTCGTCTTAAAAGTCATTAGTATGAGATACGAAACTGACTGAATGACTTTGTATGTTTGAGAAGAAATGGAACACTGTGGCCTGATTTCATCATAAGTATCTGCATCATGCCAGATTTAGGGCCAATATAGTTCACAGGAGGGGTATCTTGCTATGTGAAGATAATTATTGAAGTCATTTCATATTCCTGAAGTAAATTTCAGTTTTTATTCAAGGATAAAATAACATTTACAGAGCACAGGAGAGTTGTTTAGCTTAAAAGGGTTAAAAATATGTTGCTCCATCAATCTCATGTGCCACATTCCAAAGTATCTCATTCATTTTCTCTTAATCTTGGATAATGCCTTTAGAAATTCCTTCTTAGAAAATCCTACAGAAGTAAGGATTTGGAGTCTTTACTACAATTATGTAGTAGTGTAAGTAAGTGAAATGTGCTTAAGCAAGAAGCTTTGGCAGAAGAAAATGCTGAAAATCTGTAAGTAAAAACCTGCCTTCTTTTGGACAAATCATGTAACAAATTTTTAAATATCCTTTACTCTCTTGCTGTCTTCATTGTGGTGGATTGTAGTTAGGTACTTCAGCCAAGTCTTTTGCATGTCTAGCTAACCATGTAGTAAAGAGCGAGAAGATGCTACACGTAACAAAGCAACGCAAAAGTATGCTTAACCCTCTCTTTTATTAACCCTGTTAACAGAAATAAAATAGAACCTAGCTTTTTAGGTCCAAGCTAGGATGTTGAAAAGGAAAGCTCATTACAGCTTCATTTATATTTAATTGGTTTTAATTTTTCTTTTTGGAAATTCTGAAAATCTGCTTTGATACACATTTTTGTATCAAATCTGAGTTTTCAACAAGTATCATATGTAAAGCTGGCTTTTTATTCTGGTTTGCTCTTGGCTACCCAAATGATTTGTTCAATACTCACACTTCTAAAATGTGTTCCTAAACTGAGATATTGCATGCCAAATTTCAACCTACAGGAAACTTGCTGTTGAATGTTAAAAGCAGATTGAAGTGTTACAGTTATGCCTGGAACAATACTATGAATGTTGACACCATATTCTTCTTGGAGATGTTTGAGCCTAAAGTCTTTCAAGTATGATTGTGCAAGTTTCTACATGCAGAACTTCCAGGCAAGCTGATGGGAAGTGATTACAGGACTGAGATTATGGCACATGATGATAAGATTCCTCAGGGATGAAGCAAATGTGTTTATGTTTTACTGAAACACAACTAGCACAACTAGCATATTGTATTACGGTTCCCCCACATAGAAAAAGCCTTCTATATTGAAGCATGTTGTTATTTTCTGGAGAGGGGAAAGAGAAGGGGAGATGGCTGGCAAAGGAAAGAAAAAGAAAAGAAAAAAAAAAAAAGCTTAATGTACTTAAATGAGGCTAGGAGAAATACACAGTTGCCAACACATATGGAACTGCAATGTTATTGGCAAAAAGAAACATCATGCAAACTGCAGTATGAGTTTAATTTAGCATTTTATAAGGTACCCTACAAACTGAAAAACAGAAAGCACCAAAATACTGTTCTTGTTTTATTTTTAAAAAATTAATTTCTACCTTTAGTTCTACTATACCACAGGTACATTTTGACTTTTAGCCCATTCACAATAATATCCTTAACTCTGTTCACTCATATTCTTGTAAAAAAATTTTGGGTGCTTTTCAGTGTTCATTTATATTAGACTAATAACTCTGGCTGTTCTCAAACTATGATGCCTTCAGTGCCACCTGGTCCAATCATATTTTTCAGCCTTTCATTTTGTACAGGATGACTTAGTTTGGGCCTGACCCTACTTTTTTTTTTTTTTTTTCTTAAGTAAATTAACCGTCTAGTGTAATTAAAGAGGAGTGAAATTAATAGGGTATGATTCAAATAGTCAACCATCTGCAGTATTTTTTGGTTCCTAAGCAGGATAGAAATCATTTGCACATTGGCCACAACAATTGCATATATAAAACAGGAAACAAAAACATTTTTACAAATGTTCACGCCTCTTTCAAAGCATTCTCTTAAACTCTTTCTGGTGCAATATTGGCTAAACAAAAATAAACTCCCTAAGTAATGATCAGGACATCAGGTGTGCTGTGACCACATCCTGCCACACCATAACACCACAATGGTGTTGAAGACTTAAGTGCACCTATTGAGATTGGATTACTGTTTAAAAATTTCTACTTTCCACAGTCAGTTGAATACCATAGTCCTAAGAAGGCAGGTTAAACTAAAATGAGATAAATTTAGCCCTGTCTTATAAACTAGGGATATGTTAAATCAGTGGAAGCTTGTATTACTACCTACACATTTTTTACATTAAAAAAGGTTTGTCAGCTGTAAGAGTAAAGACTTCTGGCCCACACTCACTGCGTGTTAAAATATATATATATATATATACACATATATATATAATGTGTATATATATACTAGAAGTGTGTATATATATATATATATATTTTTTTTTTTTTTCCAAAACTTGTCAGATTATCTCTGTTGAACTGCTAGATCAGAGTGGTCTACACTCTTCTGGAAATTTCATGTTTCTGAGTGGAATAGGAAAGGAGACGAAACCTCTACCTCTCTGCATTCTATACAGCTGTTCAATGAACCCACCTGTGGTGTGCAAATATCTAACCCATATCCGAAAGGTACAGGAATAAAAACACTGTTTCTTTACACTTTTAGCCTATCAAAATAACCTGAGTTTATTGAAAACAAGATTTAGCTGCTAAAGTTAAATATATATTGTGTGAGGCTTCAGATCTTCAGACCATAGCTCAGTGCTTTGGCAGTCCAAGTCTCTTCCTTAGTATGGGTCCAGGTTAGGTAATGCCATCTCAGTTTCCATTTTCCTGGAACACTTCTACTGCTACAAATATTTCCTGAAACACACTTCAGACTCTCATATGTAATGGATATCTAACTTAATAAAGCCCTGGATATTATCAGAAAAACATTGTTGGTCCTGGTTTCAGCTAGGACAGAGTTAATTTTCCTCCTAGTAGCTGGTAGGGTGCTATGTTTTGGATTAGGATGAGAAGAGCGCTGATAACATGCTGATGTTTTATATTGTTGTGAGAGCATGCTTACACCAGCCAAGGACTTTTCAGCTGTCCTCGCTCTGTCCTGCTAGCGAGCAGACTAGGGGGGATCAGCAGGAGCTTGGAGGGGACACACCAGGACAGCTGACCCAAACTGGCCAAAGTGGTATTCCCCTACCATCTGACGTCATGCTGAACAATATATAGGGGTTGGCTAGCCGGGGTGGAGGGGGGGGGGCCGGCTGCTCGGGGAGATAGGCTGGGCATCGGTCAACGGTGGTGAGCAATTGCATTGTGCTCACTTATTTCGTACACATTATTATTATTAATACTATTATTGTTATTATTATTATTATTATTATTATTACTGTTATTATTTTCCTGTCTTAATAAACTCTCTGTATCTCAACTCACAGGCTCCACTTTCCCGTTCTCTCCTCCCCCATCCCCAGAGAGGGAGGGGGAGGGTGAGCGAACAGCTTGTGTGTGTTTAGCTCCGCCAGGCTAAACCACAACATCATGAAATGGAATTCAGTATCTCCAGTCACAAGTTGCTTTGCTTTTCTTGCGTCTGCCAGATGTGACATCAGACAAACACGGGCTAACCATGAAGAACAGAGAGCTGTTCACTCTTACTCTCATCTGACCCCACTTGCAATTTGTCAGAAGTCTCACAGAGTTCCAGCTTTCAAAGTGATGAGATAGGTGACGGGCTGCAGAAAAGACTTGGGAGAAGGAGGTAGAAGAGGCTTGAACACCAAGTCATACACTGCCTCCTGCTTCATATTAACGTCATATCTGAGAAATAGAGGGAAGTCCTTGTTTGGGTTTCTGCCTCTGTAGTTCAGTTGTTATGAGGTGGATCAGCTGGCAGACCCTCAGTATCGTGTACTGTGGTGGGTTACGTATAATGTTGAGCATTATAACCGCATGATATAGCATGATACCACTTGAGCATGATATACCACAACACACTGGTATGGATGAGGCAGGGACAGGAGTAGGGACCCTGGTCTTCATTTTGTAGATGAGTCTTCAAGGACAGATTGTTACTTAAAAAGGAATTCAAATTCAGTACCTCCTTCTACGTACTAAGAACTTCCAGGAGAAGTTATAGGATTTTCTGAAGTAACATACTACAACTCTGAGTAAAGACCTGAAACTTGGGATTTATGTTTCAACCTCTACCCCCATCTTCTCCATGTTACTTAAGTCTGTGCTGCTTCCAGCAGAACACTTTGTGAGTTTATGGGTAGTTTCAATTAATCTTGAGATACCACCTTCTCAGACACAGTAAGAAAGTTTGTATGTAGCATGGACTTGTAGGAATTGACTCTCATTTGATCTGATTGCTGTCACAGGAATGGTGTGCGCATGAGACTCTATCATAGTCATATGTCAATATCATATTCAACTTTTTTATTTTATTTTATTTTATTTTATTTTATTTTATTTTATTTTATTTATTATTTTATTTCATTTCATTTCATTATTTTATTTTATTTATTTTATTTTATTTATATTTTATTTTATTTTTCTCAATTTATGATGTTCTACATTGCTTCCTTCTACATCTAAACAGGGTAAAGGCACACAACTTTTGTGCAGCCACTGACCATTCTCTACTATACATTTGCACTCTATCCTGGACTTATTCCTGTGCTATCATCCTGAGTGCTATGCTAAGAAACAACATTTCCACTTCTCTTACAACTCCATCCCCAAGGGGTCCTTCATTGGCTCCCAAGTACTTTCTATGTCAGCTTACATTTTAGATCATTTATAAAAAGTTATAAGCTACATCACACTGCTAAGTGCAACCTTCTGTATATAAATCACTGTAATTGTTATTTTTCTTGTTTGCAATAAATAAGAATCCTTATTAATAGATGATTGCCCACATCAACCAAAGTATGAAATTATTTAGTTAGGTCAGTGCTCATGTGATTAGCACCGAAACCAATACTAAATCTGACAAATATCTTCTAAAATGACAGATTTCACCAAGAGACTTAATAAGCAAAATGATTTCAAGGTGCTTACATATTTCCTGGCTGTTTTTTCCCTGTAATAAATAGGTAATTCAAACTTGCCTTCTTGTTTTATATTATGCAGAAGGAAAAAAATCTAATTCATTTTAAAATTAATAAGGAGATAATTACAGATTGTTCAAAACAGCAAACAGTAATGATTCAAAATAATTTTGCTAGTATAATCAAAAGTCATGTCTCTAATGACAAAAATTTCTTCTACAAGATTACCTTTTTTTTTTGGATTGGAAAGAATATTTATCATACATTGCATGTTTGAAGTTTAAATTAAATAAGTGTTTTATAAGTTGGCAGTGATAAATATGTAAGCACAATATGTATAGACATTCATCATAGCCATTTGAAAGATATTTCCGTATATCGAATAAACATTCTGATTTGTATTAAAGCCCTATATTCAAAAATTTTTAAATTATTTACTTTTAGTTCAATGTATCTGCACTTCATCTTGGGATCCAAGTAAATAAATTGGACAAAATATGTGAACAGTTATGGAAGATCTCTAACAGCTTTCAGGCAAATAATTTTATACAGGGAAAAAATAGAGAAAGGAGATTTAAGGTTTCCTTTAACAGGGTTTGAGGTTTTCACTCTGGTATGTGGTTTTCAGGGTTTTCTTTTTTCACTCTGGTATGTGACGTTAGAGGTCAGAGACTGAAAGCCTAAAACTGGTTGTGGTTGTTGTTGTTTTTTTTCCTTTCCATTTTTTTTTTCCATTCTCCCATCTGCCAGAAGGAGAGGAAAAAGCATATTACTTCTGTCTTCTTCCAGACTTTCTGTCATCTCAGAAATCTTATTTAGATTTTTTAGACTTTCAGTTGTAATCTAGAAACTTGTATTTCAAGTCAAATGAGTTATAAATCTTGTCAAGTAACTGAGCTAAAAGGCTAGCTTGTTATTTATATGTGTATGTATGTATAGCTTTTACTCCCTGAGCAATGAAAAAAAACTAAATGTTCTGAAGTTTTTCTTCACAACACTTTTAGGCATCTCAACTAGCTGTCTATAAGTGTGAAACATTTTGTCAAGTACAATAAATTAGAATACATTTATTTAAGCTGGCAGAAAACTTAACAATGTAAATGAACATCTGGGGAATAGTGTAGTACAAGGTCACCTTCCAGCAGAGGTTGATTGAGCCATTATGTGAAACGGGTTTCCATTTCCATTCATTTGACAGGAAACCAAATGAACATAAAGGAAAAAAAAAAAAAAAAGTCATCAGTTTGTAATACAGATTTACAATTTTTTAGAAATTTGAATTCACAAATAATTTTGCTTCTGATATTAAGAAGTAAAAAATCATGAAAGGTTTTTTATTATTTTTTGTTCTACTAATGCTAATCAGATTCTTTATGAAAAATTAAGAGGGACTTATGTTGTCCTTTGAAATGATTTTCTTTCAGAAGAAAATAAATTGAGACTTGAATTTAGTTAAAACATATGAGGCCAAAAGTTAGGCTGAGGTTTCTGCAGTTGAGTGATGAGATTTTAACACGAACAAGTCTCTGAATTTTAAAACTAGTAATGTTTATAATAATAATATACCAATAACATTAATAATAGTAAATAACTTCCACATAAAGCTATTGATTTTGAAAATCTCAGTCTCTGATTGTTAAATTTATACATCTGGCAAAACGGTAGTTCTGTGAAAATATATTTAAGTTCTTATCAGATTGCAAGTTTTCAACATTATGTTTTACTGAAGGAACAGGTAAGTAGAGATCTCTGATTTATTGTCTTTGAGTGTTTCTTATTTTTATTAGCTGTTATGCCATTTAGCAAGTATTACTCATTTCTGCTTAAAGTTAAATTCAACAGTTTCTTTCTTAATCTCCTCAGTGATTACTGTTGTCTCTTGCTCCAGACTTTCTGTTTCTAATGGCTCCAAAGATACCAACTTAATAAGTTCAACACGTAATAAATATTATTATTATTATTAGCATGACATAAAACAAACATAAAAACAGATACACATAATTGCAACATTATGCAAGGATGCATTTGTTGGTTGGTTAAATATTGGGCCGGAATAAGACAGAGTGGGAAAATGAACAGTAGGAAATGTTTGATGTAAATTGGGTGGACAGGAAAAAGAAAGACGTGTTTAAGTTTAGAAGCAAGAATAGAATAGGTCTACATTAGAGTGTCTAAACTCATACTGAAATGGAAGCAGTCTAGCTGTTGCAGTATTGAGTATATAGATACTTTGATACTTTTGTTCCACATTAAGTTAGTAAACCAAGGTTGCGGGCAGAAGTTCAAGATAGTACCACCTCATTATTCTCACTCCACTACTCTCACCAAATAAACACCACACCAAAGCAGTGTTCCTGCCACTTGTTAGCGTTGACTGCCATGTGGAAAGCTGCTAATTTCACAGTCTCAAGTGAAATCTCTGCAGTGTCTGAGTAACAGATATTGAAGTTTTTCTTTGTCCTAAATGAAGAAATAAATCAATATTATACAGGTGAATGTTTGTTATTCAGAACATATTTACCGATAGCAACACAATAATATCTCAATTTAAAGGCAAGCAGATCAGCTCTGCCCATTGAACACCACACAAGATTACTTCATTTCTCTAGGAAATATCACAGTTTTTTTAACTCTGTAGCTTTTTCTGACCATCTTTAATAGTTAGCAGTAAGAGTAACAACTCTGCCATACATATCCTATTACAGAACTAAAATAATCAAGATGTTCTAGTTAGGGGCAATTCTATCATAATCTTCAGTGTGTTAATTTAGGCAAACTATTATTTTTCTATTTCATCTAAATTGGAGGAATTTTTCTTAAGTTCTTGCGTTTGGAATTCTGGCTTTGTAAATGAAATTTCCTGGCTCTGTTTTTGTACTGTATATGTTCCATTGCACCATGATTCCCACACCACATTCATGTACATTAGAAAGGTTTGGAAGTACCACACCAGCCTTTTGACATAACCAATTGTTATGGTTTAATCCAGCCAGCAGCTAAGTACCACACAGCCGTTCGCTCACCTTCCCCCCTCCCTCTCTGGGACAGGGGAGAGAGAAAGAAATGAAAGCCTGTGGGTTGAGGTAAAAACAATTTATTAGAACAGAAAAGAAAGGAAAATAGTATGATAATAGTATTATTACTAATAATGTGTACAAACAAGTGGTGCACAATGCAATTGCTCACCACCCGCTGATTGATGCCCAGCCTGTCCCACAGCAGCCGGTCCCCCCACCCCGGCCAGCCCCCCCATATTAATTGCTCAACACGATGTCAGATGGTATGGACAGCAGTATTACTGCCCTTTGGCCAGTTTGGGTCAGCTGTCCTGGGTCTGTCCCCTCCCAGCTCCAGCTTTGCACCCCCAAAGCTGAAAAGTCCTTGGCTTTGTGTAAGCACTGCTCTGCAACAATTAAAACATCAGTGTGTTTTTCTCATTATTCTCATCCTAAATCCCAAACACAGCACCATACCAACTACTAGGAGGAAAATTAACTCTATCCTAGCCAAAACTAGGACACCAATTCAATTCCAGAACCAGATTTCTTAAGATATTGGGTGTTTGAAAGGGTCAATCTGTAACATTCACTCATATCCCATTTTTATTATTTACAGTGTCGGGCATCTGTATGTATGTAACAATACTTTAGTAAACTGTTCAGAGTCTGCAGCAGGCCCTGACAGCTTCTGGTAGCTTTTCCTTTCATTTTCAGCACTGTCACAAAAAGAGAAACTCTAATGCTTGATTGTTTTGTCAGTCAAGGGCAACATCCTATATATTCAACCTGAAAAAAAGAAAAAAAAAAAAAAAAAAAAAAAAAAAAAAAAGAAAAAAAGAAAAGAAAAAGAAGAAAAAAGAAAAGAAAAGAAAGAAAAGAAAAGAAAAGAAAAGAAAAGAAAAGAAAAAAGAAAGAAAAGAAAAATTAGATGAATGAAAATAATTAAATAAAAAAAGCATACTGCTAATTAAGAAAATAATATAAAATAAGTACTTTAGTAGTTTTCATTAGAAGAGTTCTCTTGTTCTGACTGCCTGGTGTTTACATCAGGGAAGAACTGTGAAGAATTTAATTTGAAAAGACATCATTATTTAATAATGATATTTGGGAAGAGATTCTTCAGAAACCTTGTACAATTTTTGGCATGTTTTTCATCTGTGTCCAGACACAATGGAATTCATGGCCCCTTTTAAATTTACTTTCAGAAAGTATGCACACACCCAAGGCTTTCGAGGAAGATTTTCCAGATTCCCTTTGTGTTTTTAACTTCTGTTGCAGAAAGCCATTGGTGACTGTTGTTACAGAAACATTACCCCCATTACCTCTGCTCACTCCTTCCTCATTATTTCTACTGTGTTTGGTGGCTAAAAGACATGAAATATCTTCCATTTCTCCACTGAGAACGTTATTATGGTAAGAGTTTTACCAGCCAGTCTGCCTCCTTTTTCCCAGACAACATATATATTTCGAGACTTTTTTTTTTTTTTTTAATATTTGGGACTGCAGATTGTATGCTATTGCTTTAAATTGATCACAGCAGACCCTGTCGTATTCTCTTATGTTTTCTAATTTTCTGTTTGTGTGATTAAGTACTGTGTGAGCTCACATCGATTTATCCATACATAGAACGTGTATCTGTCTGAGCAGCAAAATATTTCTGTGTATCTGTAAGATATACCACAGATATCTGACAGTAATATAGAAAACCCATAAGTCAAGTCACCTCTTTGTCAAAATGACTCAATTTGGGAAAATGAGCTGTTGCTGCTATATTTGCATTACCATATGAAGTTGCTTTAAGTAAGTTTCTTTCAAAAATGAATTCTCAGTGTGTTCAGGTACTCAAGAAGCCAATTGTTTTAGGATTAACCAGTCCCTGATTTATTAGAAGTACTAACTCAATTTAGAGCCACTGTAGATTCATTTATTAAGAAAATCTAGAAAGATTAACTTTTAAAAATGACAAATATTTTGGGTTTTACAATAGTTATATGCTTGCCCTGCCATGCTAAACATTTGCTCAGATGTCAGAAGAAAATTCCACTTAAATAATTAAAAGGTTAAACTGGTATAATGAAGTCTACTTATGGTCAACTTATTGTCATATATCATATAATATATATATATATATGAGTTTGTACTGCATGCAATGTCTTAGTAATTCAACTAGAATAAAACACATAACTGAGCAAAGAGATCACCCATTATATTTATCAGTTTAAAAGGTTTTCTTGTGAGAAATTTTAGTAACAACTTAGAATTCTGCTTACAAGCTCAACAGCACAAAATTGCTTTTGTGAAATGCTTAGGGGTCTGGCATGGAAATGGAATCTACTGCTGGATCTTGTATAAATACACACACACAAAAAGATCATTCTGTGCCATTTCTTAGAAAGGACTTGTTCTAGCCATGAAAGAGTTTTAATGGAAAACATTTCAAGAATACTGATATTTATTTATTTATTTATTTATCACTTCAGGATAGCTTGGGTAGACATTCCTTTAGTACTCAGATGAGTTTTTTTAAAGATGAGTGAACAATTAAAATTTTGTTAAAATGATCAATTTCAGCTAAACATGTTAAATATATATCATCTGAAAGTACCATCTTTGAGACAATTATAAATCAAGGAATGTATTTATTACTTTTAAAGTTCAAGATAACATATTGAAGAACTGTGTTTAGAAGCCAAATATGAAAGCATTATTGTCAGAGGAAAGCTAAAGCATGTATACCATGAGATCACACTGGTATAGGGTAAGTAGAACAAATAAAGGGATTTATTTCCAAAACTGTCTTCTCTAATATTTGTGAGTTGTGTTTGGTGTTTATGAAGAACTAAACCAAACTAAGCATGTCAAGTTTACAATCTAAGCACAGTAACTGTATTTATAAAATATTGTACTAGCTTAAAGATATTGTGAACTACATGGAAGTTCTTTAGCATGACTAGAATGTATAAGGTAAAGAAAAGATTATCACCATAAATTTTAAGAACCCTGTGGCAAGGTGATGTATCTTCCCAGCAAGAACACAATTCCTCTAAGAAATTTGGCAAAACTGAGGATAATTCTCTGTAATCACTGTTCCATTTGAAAGGAAGAGCCAAATAGGTCAGTCAGTCAGGATTTCAGAAATAAAAATGTCTGACTGGCTGCAGAGTAGGCAAACATGCCCAAAGCTGGACATGGACCATCACTCATAGTTTGAGATAAATGCAGTATCTTCAGAGCACTCTCTAGGACTTGGATCAGGCCTATGGCACAGGCACTTTCTGATCAGAAAGTCAACTCCTGGTCAGAAGCTGGTGAAGAAATTCATGTTTTGCACGATTCCATCTTGAGCAAAGGGAGAGAATGCAAGACATCTAATCTTACATCCAAGTCTGGTGAGTGAGAGGTAAACTAAGATGCTAAGATTGCTTTCTCAAGGTGTGTTCTGCATCTGAATTTTTTTTTTAAAATTATGGTATTTGTGGATTTTGTAAATGGAACTAAATGAATGTTTCCTTCCTATGAACAGTAATATGAAAAATGGTGACAGCTACCCCGAAGTAGATGTAATGCTGCTTTCTTAATAACTCTACTTAAGTTCATTTTATAAGTACGTATCTCTAGAACTGGTAAATATGACTTACTGGAACAATTTGCATTGTAACAGTTAAGATTACTAAAAGGATTCATAGCTTTTATTTCATGTGAAATATTTGCAGTAAAAAACACTTTTTCTTGTGAGCATGTATGGTTAGCAGTTTCATGGTTTAGTGTGAATAAAATATAATGTTTCGATGACTCACTCTGACCCATGGAACTGTGGTATGTTTTAGCAAAAACAGCAGTCTAGTTTGTGTCCAAGTTCCTATCCACCAAATGCACCTCAAAGCAACATTTAAAAGCTTAAGCAATAAAATTTTAGTTTACCGCAAGCAAACTACTTACAATGAAATATATTGAATTAACAAGACACAAAAAGAGCCCTTTTTTGGAAAACAACTTGAATGATGACGTACAGTTGGGAAAAAATATGCAAGTTAGTCAATGCCTATTAAGAAAAGAAAAAAAAATTCTTCATGTATATGCCTTGCTGAATAATGAAAAGATGTTGCATGTTTGTCTCATTCTTACCATCATGCTAATAAAAGCTTTGTACAAATTGATCTCTGTTAGAATCATAGAATCATAGAATATCCTGAGTTGGAAGAGACCCACAACGATCAGTATGTCCAACTCCAGCATCCTCATAGGACCACTCAAAAATTCAACCCTATGCCTGAGGGCATTGTCTAAATACTTGAACTCCAGCAGGCTCGGTTCTGTGACCACTGCCCTGGGGAGCCTGTTCACAGTGCCCAACCACCCTCTCAGTGAAGAACCTATTCCTAATACCCAGCCTGACCCTCCCTTGTCGCAGCTCCATGCCGTTCTTTCAGGTTCTGTTGCAGAGCTCAGTGCCTGCCCCTCCACTCCCCTTGTGAGGAAGCTGCAGGCTGCCATGAAGCCTCCCCTCAGACTCCTTTTCTCTGGGCTGAACAAACCAAATGACTTCAGCCGCTCCTCATACATTTCCCCCTCTAGACCCTTCACCATCTTTGTAGCTCTCCTTTGGAAACCCTATATAGTTTTATGTTGTTTTATACTTTGCTACCCAAACCTGCACACAGTACTTGAAGTGAGGCTGCACCATGAGTTAGACAGAATATTGGCATTACAGTAGAAAAATATGTCTTGCATGTGTGTCAGGTATGGTTAAGAAAAAACAGTGGACTTACGTTTTCTTAAGAAACTATAAGCTTTACCTTAGTAAACTTAGTACATAGAGTACAGATGGCACATGCCAGAAATTATTTCTGCAAAGGATTGTTTTCCTTGTTGAGAACATTACATATGTAAGTTTTTTATAGGTTTCTTGCTGTAGTTAATGTAACTCATCTTTCGAAATCCATTCAGGAAGAATCAGAAATTCATCATCGATATTTACAAAAAGTGGATAAACACCTTTTCCCTGTCCCCTTAAGAAGGATTCAAGCTGTAATTTCCTTTGTCAGGTTGCCAGTGTCCCCATACCACCAGGCCACCCCCCTCCCTGAGCTCTTGGTCCCTTCTGGTGGCACTTTGGTGGTGCCAGTCCATGGTAGTGTGGAGGCTCACTGCTTCCAATGTGCAAGAAGCTCTCATCTACACAGAGGCTCTAGTGATGGTGAAGAAACTTCTGGCAGTGCCAAATCTTATTTTGTCTCCTTCAGTTTCTACTCCAAGTTCTCAAATCTCTACCAAATCTGCATGTTTCTTTTATTTTAAATGTTAAGTTGGAAGTTCTGTTTCAGAAGCTGCTTTGTAGCTTGCTGGTTACTACAGCATGGCTCCCTCTTTCTACAGATGTCACTCAGCTCTCATCTTAATGCACAGGCAAGCTGCAGCTGGGGCAAAGGCCCTGCAAAGATCACTGCTCTGAAGTCCAGGCCAGATCTTGGACAAGAGAAGACCTATAGGACATGAAGGGCACCTTCAACAAAATCAAAAATTCTGAATGAAACAGTCTCAGAGGCATGCAAAAAACTTAACTTCTCAGGAAGCTAGATTATATTTTAGTTATCTTGGTGCCTGTTTAGATCTAAGGAGCAATCAAGCCTTGGGAGCTAAGCCATCCATTTCACTAGCAGTCCTTTACAGACACATGTTGAGTGGGATTTGTGTTGACATAAATCCTAGATTAAGAGATAAAAGGATGCACAAGCCAATTTTCTGCTTTTACTGAGCTTTCAATATGAACAAACACCTTTTTTTAAGGCCTTAGTTTAAACGGTAGAATAGATCAAAAGCTTGTGCAAATCATAACAGGTCTACTGTAGCAAATCTATCATTAAAACACAGAACATGAAGAAAATAAGGGTTCACAGTAATATATATAATTTATTTACTCTAAATTGTGCTAAAAGTAAAAACCACCCTTGTTAAAGTTGAAATTGGAATATCAAGTATGCCAGGTACACTGAACATATAAATCTGTTAGTGGCTCAATAACTATAAGAATTTTTCTATAGAAAAACAATAAACCTAGTAAAAGAAGATAAAGAAGTAGTAGAGTAAGCATGGTAAAAATACAGAAAAGCCTGTAGTCCCAAAGCTGGGAAAACAGCCTATGGACAACAAGCCAACAGGCAAACATATTGTGAGCAAATATGAAATCATGAGTCATTTTATCCTTACATTTCCTTCCTTATAATGTTTGAACAGAAACTTAAAGGTTGTTATGTGTTAACATTTCAGCTGGGAAAAACATAAACCATTGCAGAATTACTCAATTATAATAAAAGGTCCTACAGGGATTGCTAGTGGTTATGGTTATAATGGGAAGGATGGTGCAGTACTTTGAAAAGAATCTCTTGAAATGGAACTTGTGTTTCAGAGTAGTCTTGAGGGAAATAGCTGACATATACCACAAGAATCTCACAGAAAGAAATATGTTTGCATAACATATCCAAGAGCAAACATGACCAGTTTCAACTCTGAAAAGGGCAATATTTAATTTAAATATTTCATGAAAATGAAAAGAAGATGAACAGAGCCAGAGTGAGTGATAATTATTTGGATCTTACAAACCACAGATTTTATCTTTTAACAAAGATGCTATTGTGAATATTTAGGACTCCACTGAGAAAATATCTTTAAGCATAGTATGACATTTCTGTACAGCAAGGTTTTCTGCTTCTTTGTTTAAATCAGAAGCATTTGCCTATCATAAACAGATGAATAAAACAACAAGGAATCATTATGATATACAAGCAAGAATCAAAAGATTGCATGCAAAAATGCAGAAGATCACATCGGTGTTCCTTTGCAGTATTAGGATAATAACTGTTTTCTATGATGAACCAAGATTACTTACAACTGCATAGAAACCTCTTGAGGGAACCTTTTTCACAGAGTTCAGAAAATCAGACATTTTACTGAATCTCTATTCATCATGTATTATTGTGTGTAAACAAGAAAGGTAGATACTTTGAAAAATGACATATAACTCCTACCAAATACAGTTAAGGGATTCAGCAAGAAATGTCTGGTATAAGGGAACATAGTCAGCGTGATGAAGATATAGGAAAGACTGGGACATAAGATTTTACATACCATTAGAAAACTGGACATATGCATATGTTTTTCCCTTTCCCTTTCCCTTTCCACTTTCCCTTTCCACTTTCCCTTTCCCTTTCCCTTTCCTTCTCCCTTTTTTTTTTTTTTTTTTTTTTCCTCCCTTCTCTTCCCTTCTTCCCCAGAATAAACCAGTTTAGGAATTCTTGTAATAATTGATCAAATATGCCAAAATCATGCCAACTAAAAGTACAGTTGCAATCTATATTTAAGTTTTATTTAACACAAAACAGCTTCATGCAATAGTGTACTATGGGAGTATATACTTATTGCAAGATATCATTAAGACAAACAGAAATGTGGACTTTTAAGCAGCAAGAACTGTTCAGCTTTCCCAAAAGTCCTTATTTGTGAAGTCCTGTTGAAACGGATCCTACTCATATTCTTGAATTACTATGTATAAAAAAGGTAAGATGAGATTTCACTGCTAATAGGATTTCCATACTCTTAGAGGAGCACAGAACCTTCAGTTCTGTAAAAGATTTTTACAACTTATTGTATAAGTAAATGTATGAACAAATTCCAGCTTATGCAGAATAGCTTCACTCAGCATCTGCCTTTATGGAGACAAACTGCTGTGAGTCGCAAATTCCTGAGCCACAGTTTTCCAGTTGGTTTCTGTTATCAAAATGAAACTATGGTAGATGATAAAGCAAGGAGCTCACAGTTACCTCACTGACTTCATCATCATGCATAGCTCTGCCAGTCAATAGTATTCTTGTGGGAAATATCAGCATTTGAATGGGAAAACGAAGATTGTAGGAAGGAAGGATTCAGAGAGTACTTATTAATTGAAGGGTTTTGCCTACATACTGGGTTAGACAAAGTCTTTTTTAAGAGATGCTATTCATCTAAGAAGACAGGAATAATTGTATAGTTATCTTTTCCTCTGCTGGTTACTAAAACAGTATTTAAAAAGTAAAGAAACTCTAAACCTAATTGTAATAAGTGCCACTGATCATCTCGTTGGCAGCTGTGCAAAGCAGAGCTTTAAGGTCTCACTGTATGTGATACATTGGCAGTAACTTCATTGTCTGAAAGGATAAACCTGTCACTCCTTTTGCGACTCCTCTTTTAGTAAAGAGCACAGGCACTAGAAGAAAGGGAGCCTTTTAATCCTAAAAGCCTCTCTACCCACTGAATATTAAAAGAGGTATTCATCTCAGCTCTAAAACTTTTAGATGTCTGAAATGGGAAATATGAATGCAACCCATGGCTTCTTTAAAAATCTGATGCTGAGCAAGGAAGCTAATGTGATCTATAAAGGTCTCTGTATATCCCTTTCCTTTATAAAGTAATGATATATAAGCAAAAGCATTTTTGGACTTAATTTCTAGGGTTTTTTTTGTTTGTTTGTTTGTTTGTTTTAAATCTCTGACGTATGATACCATCAGAAGTTAATTTCATGATGTGATCTGGAAAGGTTATGGGTTGCACCCTTCTTGTACTCCCACATGTTTATATTTCACTTCTGAATTTGCAGTGAATCACAGGGTGATAGTGTTCTCACACAAGGAGAGACAATTTGCATCTGTATACATTGCAATACCATTAAAAAACAAACAAACAAACAAACAAAAAAAAAAAACACAGCAAAACCCCTAGTAACAAGATGTTAGTTGGTAATGTTTTAATATATATGTAAAGATACGGTGTTATAAAATATTATTTGGAATGGAAACTTTACCATGTACAAGTAATTTTCAATCTGGCATTCTTTTTCCTCAGTCAAGAGATAACCTTTGATTTACTTGAAGGCATGGAGTGTCAGGGAGTGAGAACTGTCCAGCTGCAGACCAAGGTGAAACATCCTCTCAAACAAAAGAGCAATTTACCTTAGTAAATCCTCATTTTATTGTTGCTGTCCCATAATGTGCAAAATAGTTGAAGACATTCGCTTTTGCTTGGGCATAATGCAATATAAGATGGAAATCATACAGAGAGAGTCCTTCTCATGTTAATAGGAAACTATATAAGTCCTTAAGAACAACTTTTGAAAACATGCTTCTAAAGACTATTTCTTGGTGTATTTTATACGATGTCTGTATGCCTATCAATTTGTGCTTATTCACTTGTTTTCCACCAAGTAAAATAAAGTAAATTCCAAATATTTTTGGTCAAGGTACATAAAGTCATGATCACGGACAAGAGCTATTATTACATTATTTTATCATCACTACTGTAAAACTTTAAAATTAAGGATTTATTCCCAAGAATGGCACAGCAAAGACTGGGAATGCTGTGAAGACATCAGGTTCTACTTTGAGTCTCCCCAAAGCTGAACTGAATTTTGTCCCCAAGAACTGATGAATTAGAGTTATTTATTTTTACTGTTGTGGAAGGCTAGTGATACTGATCTAAGGGTGAAAGACCTAAATGATTAAAAGAAAACATGCAATTTACTGTTATTTATGGGTTAATATGTCCTAAAATGTTAGAAATGCTTCTTCTCTCTCTATAGAAGCTATGAAAGTAAAGGGACAATGGAGAAAGAGGACATTTGTGGGAACTGTGAAAACAGTTACATTAGAGTTCCAGAGAAAATGAAGAAAAACAATAGAGTACTTGCATATTACATTTTTATGTCATGATGTACTTACACACAGCCCAATTTCTGCCATGTTACGCATGCCCAGACTTTAATGTCTGATTCCAAATTTCAAAGAAACATATTTCTATTTGTTTCAAAAACAGGGAAGCATCATAAACATTAATGTAACCGGACAAGGAAATCTCATTTTTTTTTTTTTTTTTTTTTTTTTTTACATTTTTTACATGTTCTTCTGAAATCTGTTGAGATTGCCAACTGAATTACTTTTATCAGAGAATACCTTGCAAATCCTTTGTTTCTTTTTTTTTAATGTTGCCAAACATACTTTTAGAATATTTTACATTTATGAATTGAAGTTTATATTCATATTAATTGGAAAATAATTCTCTATGTTTTATCAATATGAACACTGGTCATAAAATTATGATTGGATCACATAATTTTATTGAAGAAGGACTGTTTTTCAAGAATTTCTGAAAATGTCAGAAAAGGACATTTTACAAAACTGAAATTTTACGTGTGAAAATGAACCCCAGGGCTTAAAGTCAATTTTGTTTTTTTCTTCAGACACAGGAAAGACTTGTATATCCAAAACAGAAATTCAAATAATAAATGGCACCAATGAATACTGAGGAGGAAGTTGTATCATTTCTTTGTGATGAAAAAACTTGCTGAAAGAACTGGAAGTCTATATTTTCTTTCACCCTACTTTTTTTTTTTTAATATTTTTACTTTTAATTCTATTTATTTATCTATTTATTTATTTATTTATTTTTACAAGGAAACAGTAATATATTGAACTAGCTGGGACCATGAATTTAAATATACGCAGGTTCAGAATGCTGTATATGTATTAAGCTTTCTCTAATAGTCTGCATTGAATTTCTAAGATGCTGCTTTTCATGGGCTTCTTTAGCTTCTGGTATTTTACTAGAGATGTTCCTCTTCAGTAACTTTTGATGTGCCAAACACATGTTATTTCCCTCAGCGTTTTTCAAATCTGATTATAATCAAGAGTCTTTCATAATAAGAGTAACTGAAAAGTCTGAAAATGACTCAAAGCTGTGGAAAGCATATGCTGAATTATCAGTTTCTGTTGAAGCTATGAAAAGAAAGAAAAGAAAAGAAAAGAAAAGAAAAGAAAAGAAAAAGTAAAGAAAAGAAAAGAAAAGAAAAGAAAAGAAAAGAAAAGAAAAGAAAAGAAAAAAAAAGAAAAAAAAAAAAAAAAAGAAAAAAAAAGAGAAAGAGAAAAAAAAGAGAAAAGAAAAGAAAAGAAAGAAAGAAAAGAAAAAAGAAGAAAGAGAAAGAGAAAGAAAAGAGAGAAAAGAAAAGAAAAAAAAAAAAAAAAGAAGAAAAGAAAAGAAAAAAAGAGAAAAGAAGAAAAGAAAAAAAAAAAAAAGAAAGAAAAGAAAAGAAAAGAAAGAAAAGAAAGAAAAAGAAAAGAAAAGAAACACCAAATAAAACAAAACACTGAATTTTCTTTCTATCTCAGGTATAATGCCTTCAGCAATTGGGAAAGTATCAAAACAGCAAGTCAAGGAACTACGGTTTTATTAAGAAGGAATACTGCAGAATTTTCCTAAAGACAGTCCCAGTTGTCCTTTGATAGTAAACAATACAATTTTTGTGACTTGGAGAGTTCTTCCTAGCTTATCTTGAAGGGCTAAGGTGTACTACTCTTCCTGTTCCAGACAGGAACAGGCAGAGAAGGACTAAGGGGGCACCTCTTGTCACAACATCCTTTTGAGGCAAAGGAAATCCAAGTGAGCAGCTTACATGGAAATCGTTATGTTTTGAGATTCCCAAGATCTCTGCATGTGGTGGGACCAGGATAAAACCACAATCTAGATAGCTAATATTTATCTCAGTGACTCAAAGATGCATAAGGACTCTGGGATGGGAAAAGTTGCCTTGGGAGCTGGTTTGTTACACATACTGGTCTAGTGTTTGCAAATGATGTCATATAAGTGCTGTTTGAATATAGCCTCTGCAGATATAAAGGTTTTTAGAGAGGATTTGGGGAAGAGGGTCATGATCTAAGTTTAGGTGTATTATAAAAATTAGTGACAATCAAAACTTGGGTATTGTGGATTAGATAATACTGTTGTCATAGTATTAAAACAGAGAACTGAATCTCTGCCAGCTAGATTTCTAAACAGGGCAATGGAGGATCTACAATTTAAAAAATCTATGGATGGCTCATCTATGGGCAATCTGGAAGTCAACTTTTCCTACATCAGCTGATCAGCCAGCAGTAGAAATGGACAGTTGTTCAGACTTTACATGTTAAGTTAACTGAAACTTAAAACAAACAAACAACAACAACAAAAAACTTTGTGACACTCTAAGTAATAAAAATCTGGAGTGGCTTTATCAAACTGTGAAACATTGACTCATAAGCACTGACTTGAAAGGAAGGTGAATGTTTTTTGTTTTCTGCCTACACAATAGTAACTTTCCTAAACAGTTCCCATCTTGAGGTTGCAATGGAAGACTGTGCACCACCTGCAGGTTCATTGACTATGACTTTTTGGTCTTATATCATGTTGACTGTGGGCTGACTGAGAAGTAAAACTGTAACAGTTTTGTAGTGATTTTATTAACCTGAGACTTGTGACAGGCTCATAAAGAGATGCAGTAAAAGTTCCTATTTGACTGGGAAGAATGTGCTTCACAAAAGGCTCTTTTTACTAGGGGCAAACTATGGTGACTCAGCAGCAGTCTTTTGGAAAAATCTTTACATTGATTGTCACTCTCTTAATGTGAAAACATCGAAGGGATTTTTTTCATCTTTTTTTTAATACTAGCATGTGTCTGAGGGAGAAAGAATTGTTTCTTGCCTGCTGAGGGGCAGTACCCTGTTGCTCATGAAAGGAGACCTTTGTGACTTGTGGAATTGAACCTAATTTTCTTTTCTGTTCTGGTTATAAGATTTTACCTGGGGACTTGGCAAATTAATTGAAGAATTATGGAGGGTCCACAAAACATTGATTGAATATATTGTACCCTTCACTGCTATACTTATAACTTGTTTTTAATCCGTGGTGCTTTTACTACTAGTGTTCAGGTTGTGGGATTCCTCTGTAGATAGAAGAAAGTTCTTGACTGTGGTTATCTATTTATGTCTGTAGAAGCATTTGGCCTGGATCAATGTTTTCTTCAATCTTTATTCTTTCAGGAGGAGTCATATTTAAAGATTAATGAGAATTTTAGCTAAAACTTCCTAGCAATTCCTAGAGCTGCTTTCTGACTGAGTATTAAAGGCTTTGAGACTTTAATATTTTTATCAAACTGACTTACCAAGCTCTCCTAACCAGTTATGTATTGCATAGCCATGATGATAATGCTATGTGGGTTGAGGTGAATTTATTTTTGTCTATGATAGAGCATCCTTTGTCCAAATCAGTTTTATAAATTGTACATTTCTGCCTCCTGAGATCTTGATATAATTGTTGTCAAGTTTATCTCTTGGGATTATATTTTTCTCCAGCCCTGTCTTTATAGTAAGAGTGTATTATAGTACGACTCTTCCATTCTGACTACATTAACTCCTTTGAACTTACAGGACAGAGTGGCTGAGGTGAAAGTGGTATGATTAGCTGGAACCTTCATAAATGCTAGTGGCAGATTATGTACAGTTTATGGGAATCTACTTTATTATGGATAATTTGGATGAGCCAGGAAAAGGTCTTTTATGACAGTTGTAATATTGCTTGGAAATTATTTTTGTTTCTTCCCTTGTGATTTCCATAAAGCAGAAGCTTTACCTCTCTGGTCTTTTCCTTTCCTGTTTTCTTTTGAATTTCCCTTTCCTTCTTTCCTTCCTTCTTCTCCTTCTCCTTTCCTTCTCCTTCTCCTTCTCCTTCTCTTCTCCTTCTCCTTCTCCTTCTCCTTCTCCTTCTCCTTCTCCTTCTCCTTCTCCTTCTCCTTCTCCTTCTCCTTCCCGTCCCCGTCCCCGTCCCCGTCCCTTTTTCCATTTCTGTTTCTGTTTCCTTTTTTTTTTTTTTAAATACTGTATATTTTACATATAAACAGATGGATATTATTATTTTATTTTATTATTTTTTTGTTTTGTTTTTTTGTTTTATTTTATTTATTTTATTTTATTTTATTTATTTTATTTTATTTTATTTATTTTATTATTTTACTTTTTCTCAGTAAGTGCTAGGAAAACAGTTTGAAACTAAGCAAGTCTGCTGCAACTTTTCTGTACTTTCTCCTTTTTTGAAATACATTGTATTCTGTTTGTTCTTTCCTGTGCCTAATTTTATATGTTTTTTGTCATAAATCATTTTGTTCCTTTCGCCTTGATCTAAGTTTGCTAGTCCAAATGGGCAGATGCTTCTGATTATTTCAAATTATTGTAGATTCTGTGAGTTTTACCCAGCTAGGGTTGGCTGATTTTAGCTCTGTATTCCACATAATTTTCCGAGGAAGCTGTTTTTAAAAAAGTGTTGAATTTGTCTACTACATTTGTCAAGATAACATCAGAAATTAAGGAAGATAACAAAAATAAAAACAAAAAACATCCTAGCAAATGAATGAAATTCACCAGGGTGCAACAAAAGTGATGTGAAGTTTTTGTCCCTGCAATGTGTGTGCGTGTGTGTGCATGCCTGCCTGCCTGCCTTCCAAAACAGGTTCTCTAGTATAACCTCTTTGTGGAATACACATTTCGCACATCTCACCACACACCTGAAAGGTATGCTGAATTCACTAATCTTGCTAATTAAATCCGTGGGGTGGTTAATGACTGGATGGTGTGCGTATTTGTTCTTTTCTACAAAAGATTTAACATTATGCTTTTAAGTTTTGAACTGACTAAAATCAGTGTGTTTATTGCAACTTGGGGAGACTGCATTTTTTTTGTGGGGGTGACAGGCAAGATCAATGTTTGTGTAGTTTTTTTCCCAGAGCCATGTACACTGTAGGCCCTTGTGTTCTGACATGTTTGCATCCACACTGAATGGTGGTTGGGTCTCTAAGGCACCATATATCCCATAAGGTTTTGCAACATGTCTGGAAGGCTTTTAAACGGAAGGCATGCAGATTCCCTTACATTCTTGGTGGAAACTGAGTGGGAACACTAGATGTGGTTGAATTCCTAATGCATTTTTGAATTCAGGTTTTGTACAGTATAGCGGCAAGGCCCAAGTGGAAATGCTCATTGAAAGTATGAACAATTGTGATAGAAGTAAATTATGAACAATTAATGCAGAATTGGGACAAGCATGTTCATATGACCAACAGGTGTAAACCAACATTGCAAAATAAGTGAGCATTGTACTTTCAGAGAACAGAACTGACGTTTGTCTACTGAACATGCCCCATGAATATTAACCATACTAACTGCAATAATGAAAGTCTGGGGGATTTTCACAGGAAGAAATGTTTACTATGCATATCTACAGCTCTGATTCAGTTAAGCTTCCTGCCTTTGATTTTTTTAATACTGTTCACATGCTGTAAATGGCATCCACTACTGTTAAGTGGATAAATGGCTAGAAGACCTCTCCAAAATAATGAGTATAGTGACCTCACTGATGCTGATCCATTGTGCCACAACAATTCTCTTATATAGATCACTCTGAAGTCTTTTATTCTTTCTTCATTTCTCTCTGTGTCACAATCTCTGCCTGTTGCAGAAAGCTCACACAGTGAGCTTGGTATAGATGCTGAAAGGTTATGTACGCTGATAACGTGGAATAGTGCACAACACACATGGATCGGAAAAGTTGAAAATGGGATAAGAAATGGGAAGACATCACCACCAGTATCAAGAGACGTCTTGTATCCATGACTATTCGGATGTGGCACAGTGCAACAGTTCTCAGGATGTTTGGGGACAACTTAGGGAATAGGAACTGCAGCTTCGATGTTGATGAGTCACAGCAGTTGAGACCATGCTTTAACACTCCCTATGAAAGAACAATCAGAGCTGTATAGATATGTAGCAGTGTAGTGTAGATAATAAGTCTTATTTAAGCTCTAATTCATTCATCAGATATAAGTAACAAGGAAAATAATAAAGTAAAAATCGTAGAGAAATATTGTTTTTAAAATTTTATTACAGATTAATTTAAATCACCTGAGTTTATGATGGATTTTGTAATGATAAGTTCTAACCTTATCATCAGCCTAACTTTAACACATACCCTCTTAGGATTTGGGAAAGTAAGTAGAGACCAATCTACTTTATAGCTCTGCAGCAGAAAAAAAGAATATTAGTATACAGGGGAACTAGTTAATAAATCAGAATTAAAAAAATGCTGGAGCTAAATACTACTAAAAAATATTTAGCCACCAGATAAATTTCAAGCTGTGTCTGTGAAGAGGATCAAGTGAAGTACAACTTTACACATGGTTTATGAAATCTTTTTTAAACATGCAATTTTAACTCCTAAAGTCACCACATACTAATATTTAACACTCACTATTAAAATCTTAGGCTTCCAGCATCTTGCTAAGCTATTGAGACAGTCAGTGCAATAGCTTTGAAGTATTAGCTCATAAAGTCTAGTCTGGATAATTTTACCATTTATACGATATATTTTTTTTATTATTATTTTTTTAGCTCTGTAAGTTGCACCATACTATTAAAAGAAATTAATAGGTTACTTATTGTCTTTATTTGCACAATAAAGATTAAGATTTTGATTATCTAAGGCACCAGAATTAACTGCTTTACTGTGAATGAAAATAAAATGGTAATGCACTGTTTCTAAAGAGTTAAATTTTGAGAATCCTTTTCTTGTGATACTGCCACCTTTCCATTAATGTTTAATTAGAGTTATTTAATAATTACATTATTTTTATTTAAGGCATATGTGCAAACATTTTCAATACTTACATCAGTCTCAGCTTCTCTTTCATATGGGTGCCATTCTCTGAAAATAACCAGCTTTCAATGGCTGCCTCGATAAATGTTTATTATTCACTGTTTACTACATTTTGTCTTGTCTCTGGATTTTAAAACTTCTCTGCCAATTCCCTGATTTAAATTATTTCACCCCTGATGTCAAACACATAGTAAATTATAGACAATACTTCCTTTCTTTAGGAGAAATGTTACTTTGTGAAGAGATGAGCAATAGTGGAGAATGGAATGACACTGCTCCACTGGGAATATGCAGATATCTTGTTTATCAGAAAACATGCTGAATTAATTGAGACTCCATTTTTCTAACACTGTCAGAAGTAGGATGACATTTTGAAGAGCTGTCTTTACCAGATGTGTAGAACTTGGTGAATGATTTTGTTAGGACCTACAGTGACAATGAAATACTAGGTGCTTGTTCATATTTCCCTGATTCGGACATAACTTCCTGGATGTCCCAGAATAATGGTATATTTTGGCAAGTCTTTACAGCATTTATCCTTCTCTACCTCTTCACAGATGGATTTCCTAGTACCTTTGCCAAATGCTAAATTGATGCATTTTTTAGACAGTGCAGGACGGGAATGTCAGTCATCCAGAAGTCTTGAATGCTAACATGACAAATAGCTTCTTACAGTGAAAGGTAGAGACTTAAACTTATCTTTCAAATATTTCTGCTTTATAACTACTTCCACCTTCCACACCAAGAAAAAATATATATTCTTTTTATTTTTTATTTTATTTATTTAACCATACAGAAAAAGACCAGGTAGGTCTGTGACCCAAACCATATGTTAAAGATATTTTGTCTTTCAAACATATCTTAAATTTCTTCACTTAAAGGGACAAACAAACAAATCTGATCAGCGAATTATCAGTTTTATCTCAAGCAGCTGAGACGAAAGCAGGAAAGTGACTTCTACATTTTCTGTTGCTAAAGTCAGATACTTTTCCCTGGTAAGTTTCATGTGTTGTTGTGAGATTCCTGGAGACTCAGTAACAAGGGCAGATCAGTTTATATGTCAATATGAAACAACATGCAAACATCAGGTCTGAGACGAAGTTTCCAACTGTTGGCTGTGTGATACTATGGTAGGAAAAAATAATCCAAGCACCATTGTTTGTGCTTGGATAAAATAAACCTGTAATAAGGAATAACACAGGACTAGTTATTGTTCTTGGTGTATCCCAAAGCTTGACAAAAATCTTGCCAAATCTTGACATATATGAATGAGACCTTCTGTTGAGAAAACTTGTCATGAAGGCAAGTTTGAGACTTCAGTATAGACCTGAAAACTATCACTGAAGTATCATAGTGAGGTATCTTAAGAAAACCTTGGATTTGCCAGAATGCTGTCTGCTAAAGGATTTTTTTTTTTCCATGATGTAGACAAATTATTCTTGTCTATTTAAATAATCAGGACTTGGCAAGTTGAGACTTGAATGATACCATGTACATCAATAACGGTGTCACTATATTATTTACAGCTTAAGAGTTTTTCCTCAGCAGGCTTGTGACATGTAAGCTGCTCTTCTTCATATACATAATAACCTGCATTTTGTACAAGAGTTTTCCACATTGTGCTTTTTTTTCTTTTTTCTTGACAATAGTTTTATCCCATATCCCCTTGAGAAGAACTATCAAATTCAGTCTATAGACAATGTCTAAAACATTGTATTTGTTCATTGATACTAATGCATAGAAAAGAAAAGATGCTGACTCCATATGAATCAGAAAATGGATACAGGAAGATATTGAGTTGCTCTTAGTGGTCTTCTTTCTCATTCTGGGCACATGTAAGCATGTACAGGCTTAAAGACAACATTAATCCTAATGGTGTCTCTTTTGATACGGCCTCTGTTACTAACTACTCAACCTGGTTGAACTGAGTCTGTCTGATGTTGCTTATTATGGCACTTGGAAGGCAATCAGGCAACTAAATTTTGATAATTAGGGTCACTGTAGAGGTCATAGTCTCCAGTCACAGCAGTAGATAATTATGATTAAATATCTAAATTGCTTCCCAAGTGGCAAGTTACCTGGTATAATCAATTACATCAAAATGCAAGACAGCAACTCATTGAATTGCCATCACCCCAGGGAAGCCCTCCCTACATGTCCTTTAGGGACTTCTGGGAGGACATTAAAAATAATTCAGTGAAGAAGAATAAAATATTTAATTTAGCAGTCTATAAAAAAACAAAATTTACATGTATGTATTTGTGCCTTACTCATTGTCAGTGCAAGGAGTGCCTGCTTTGCAAAAATGCAAGTCAGGAGCCAATGGTGACAGCATGACAGCATGAGAGTGTCCTCACTGTCAGAGTATGCAGTCCCACATGGCAGTGGTGACCTTGGTCAACCACTGTCCAGTTAACCTTGCAGGTCCATGGCCACAAGACCATGGTCAAGCCAGAAGTCAAGTCAGCAGGTCAAAGTCAGAAAAGTAGATAGGCACAAATGTTCTTACACACTGCTTGAGTCAAGAGCTGAAGGCAAGTAAAGTGACTGAACTTAAATGCAGCCTCTGAACAAAAAGGGGAAAGCCCTCCATAGCTCTTTCCCACGCAGCTGCACCATATGGGTGCACTGTAACAGAGCTGGCCTTGAATACAGGCAGATGAACTCCTATGCTGGGTGGATGAGCTTGTTTTCATGGCCCTGAATCTGTCTTGCAGTCATGGTGATTTGCCTTACAGCAATGAAACTGGTGGATACAACAGCAGATCTTCACTCAGGTTGAGCTCTTTAAAGAATAAGTAACGTAAATATCAACAGCTACTACCCCAAATGGACAAATCTGGAAAAGAAATAAAATTGTACAAAGATTTTTATGAAATTCCCAAGATGAGCAAAATGTAGGGACAGTGATTGGATTGGAATACTCTACAGACCTTGTGAATTAAGCTAAGATAAAAATTTTGTTTTTATGTTATTTTGAAAGCCTTTTTTTTTTTTCTGTAAAAATAAGCATGGAACTCTTTAAAATTAGCATAAATGCTCCATTAAAAAAAAAAAAAAAAAAAAAACATAAAATACACTTTAATATTTAAATTTCAAATATGGGACAAATAACAATTTGTTAATGAAATTATTTTCCTCCTTTGTCAGGAAACCATAATGGAAAATAGTTTCATCTTTTATATGTTAAAATCTGTGTATCCTGCAAGGTGCTACAACAGTTCATTTTGTCAATACAAACATATGAAGTTCACAGGTTTCATATTCCTGTATGTCTATGTAAAATAATTATTATATAATAGAGTTCTGAATTGTTAATTTTGTTTTCAATAGTAGAAATTCATCTGACTCAATTATTGGGTTGTAGAACTATATTTTAATAACTTGGAACAAATATTATAAAACATGTATTTTCCACAGAATATTTTGGAGCCTTTGTCATTTTTCTATATTTATTTCTGCATTTTGTAAGAGGAAAAAGTAAGTTGAAGTTTTCCAATTTCCTAATTCAAGTACTGGATTGTTCTAAAATATCACATCATAAAGAAGATACTTCAAAATTTATTTTGAATTGCCAACCTAAAAATAATTGGATTTTTTCCTCATTGTAGTTCAAAGAGTTGACATCTCAGTTTTCATTCTAACTGTCATGAAGGAAAGCAATAGAAAATATCAATGAACTTGTTTTTCTGAGTACCAATCAATCTAGGGAACTGCAGGAAATAAACTCAGTCACCCTGAAAGTGATATTGTCAGTCAAAAAATCAAAAGGCAGAGTACAAATAATATAAACCTGAAACACTATACACACTACATATGCCTGACATTTACTGAATGATTCATGATTTTATATCTTTCCTCCTTGCCATGAAAATGAGGTAAAATTTGAATGAATAATGGGTGGCTAAGGTGAATCTTCAGCAGACATTATTGATGCCAACGAAAAGGAGGGATGAATTTTTCATAAAGTCAGGATTTAGTGGATAATGTAAACAACCTTTGTTGCCAAGCATTTAAAAATTGTCAGTTAAAAAGTCTGATGGAAACAAGTAAGCAGTAACATAGATGCTAAATAAAATTCCAAAGGGAAGGCTATTTGAGACTATAGAAAATTAAGAAAGAATTACACAAGTGGAGTCTGATACAAGGAAAGCTCAATTCAATTGAATAACTCACTTTGGATTTGATGAATTGGGGGTTGTGTCATTAGCACACAGGTTTAACTTCTCATTCTGCTTGTAGAACTTCAAGACCTGTACCTATAAAATAACCTCTTTCTTCCTCTTATCTGGAAAGTTCTCCTGTGCTAATAGATACTGTGATCCTGTGGGCTGAGCCTTATCTCAGGAATTCACTTGGTTCAGTTTCTCTTCTGTCACTGTCTTTGCTATGAATAATACATGCATACAGACTAAGAATTAATTATCTATTTTTCTCTCAAAGTAAGCTAATTATTCACTTATGCTTGCTACAGTTTAACACCATAAACTGGTAGTGTGAATAATTGTTAATGGAGAGTCCATTTAATGACAGCAGAAATTCATGTTATGAAGACAGAAATTGATAAGTTTGTTCAAGGGTAATTGTTAACCAAATCAACTATGTTCCTCATGTTGCAATTTCTTGCTCATGGCACATCAACAGGCTATGCTGATAGTCTGATTTAAAATCAATCCTCCCACACCTTTTTATTTATTTATTTGTTTGTTTGTTTGATTGTTTGTTTCTAATTCAATAAGGTTTAGGAAATACTTTACATTACAGGAAAGCCCCTAGCTCCTATTCCAGATGCTTTAGAAGCTCTGAGTTAACTGAAGTCTGTAATGGTGATTTGCTGTTGGGAAACCTCAAAATTAGTTAGAATTTATCACCTAAAGTTACATTTCAGGTTTCAAGAACAGAGAACTTTGACAATGCATAAATGTATTGGAATACAATGTCAACTAACAATTGTATATTTTTTCAGCAGAATAGACATCCCCCTACAGCTTTAATGATAGGTTTAGAATAGACGTCTAAATTACAACAGTAGCACCTTTGCAATCCTTTTTTAAGTCTGTTTCTTACAAAACAAATGTGAGCTAAACATGTTCTATGTCAGTGTCAACAGAACAGAACATGAATTTCAGTAGCTTCGCTAATAACACACGTATTGTTAACACTCCTTGGAATTACAGGAATCTCTACCAGTGATTTCTAAGGCCTGTCTACTTGTTTATGTAAGTGACATTAGTTGCATGTCCTCTTTTAGCTAGTATTGCCACTTTGTTTTCTCACCTTGTCAAAATACAATTCTGCCAGGTGATCACCTTCTATGTGATGATCTGTTTCTAAGATCCTATATAGACCTGTCTATAAGTTTTTGCAGCATTCTGATAACCACTGTCACTCTGAAGATTTCATAAGTACATGAAACAGCATTCATATAGTTTAATTATAGTTAATATACTTTAATATAGTTATTCATAATGGTTTATGTATTTGGAAATGTTTTAAGTGCTTGTTTACAATATAATAATAATAATTAAAAAAAAAAAAAAAAAGATAATTTCCACTCTATTCCAGCCTTCTACTCTTCGGGGGGAAGCTGCAAGGATGAGTTAGCCATACTGAACCTCATTTTCAGACTGAATCTGCAGCAAATCCTTCAAAAAGCAGCTGAAGGTCATGTATATCCACATTGTATAACGCATGCATATACATAATGCAGTTTTTGCATTATTTGTTTTGTGTACTCTCTTTTCCATGATGTTTACCTGAAAGCTTTCAGTAATCCCAATTTCAACATATTTGTAATGTTCTATATTTCCTTCCATTTTGTCTTCTGTTTCTTTGTCTTTTCACTAGCTTATTTTTCCCTGACACATTTTGACACTCCTGTTTTTAAACATCCGAATTTGTCTCCTCCAAATCATATAAATAAATAACCATATATAAAACATCATTCCATTTTTACTCTGACTCTGTTTTCTAACCCAGGCTCCCTTTTGTCTTATTTTCTTCTTCAGTATAGTGGGTCAGGACACCATAATTATGCATTCACAAGACCCTTTTGCAACTTGCTACATCAATAATCACTGCCATAACAACAATCAAGGAAATGATCAGACAAGAATGACTATCAAAATAGACTTTTTATTTTATCTGTTTGTACATGAGCTGCAGAAATTTAGTGTGATTTTCTGTTGAGAATGAAATGGCTTAATTTCCTTTTATCAGTTTCATTTCAAGCATATATATGCCAACATTAATGTGTTCCATAGAGACCAAATATAGTCCATTGTGACTGCTATGTTGAAAAGACACATAACTGTAAGGAAAAAAAAAAACACTCTGAGTCACTTACTGGAAGTTACACATTTTTAAACTTATTTATTTATTTATATCTGCAAAGTGCTCAAAATTCAATTTCAATTCCTAAGAACATAATTCCTATTCATGGAACAGTATCAACTCATAATTTTCAGGGTGCAGAATGGGTACAAACTGCTTATTGAATACTAATTTCAGTTGTTTTCCACTTGTTGTTATCTGGCTGTGTGGTAGGGAAGGGTTCCTGAGTCATGTGGTAAACATTTTGCTGCCTGACTGAATTGCATTAAAAATAGCTAGAAATAATGCACAAATGGGGAGGTGATAACACACATTTATGGCAGGTTGTTTTAATGAATACTTTAAAGTTCATGAAAATCTTAAAAAATACCTGCATATTGCTTGAACTGCCATAGATAATGGAAGATCCCAAGAAAAATTGCAACAGAATTATAGTCTTCAGTTCCTTTTTATTTATTTATTTATTTTCATTTGTCAACTCTGTTGTATGAAATTAACCTAAGAATGTATGCGCAATGGAACTTTTTTTGTGTGTGTGGCTCTGTTTTCAAGCCTGTGGAAACCAAGCAGTGATGCAGTGATCCCTAAACTAATAGTGCAAGTTATGTCTTCTGTGGTCTCTATAAAATGCTAGTAAGCTAGCAAGTAGCAGAAATCACTGTATTGTAAGTAAAAGATTTTTATGGTATGATTTGCAAAATATTACAATGTAAATTTATAATTTAATTGATTTCTTAAGGTAAAATGTGGAGACATTCCAATATGTTCACTGGTATCAAAGGGGAACCATCCCTACATAATCAGAATGATGCTCTATTAGCATGCCACAAATTCCCAAGGAATTACATCATAGGTATATTTACAGAATCACAGAATCACAGAATTTTAGGGGTTGGAAGGGACTTCAAGAGATCATTGGGTTCAACCTCGCTGCCAAAGCAGGTTCCCTAGAGGAGGTTGCACAGGTAGGCGTCCAGACGGGCCTCGAATATATCCAGAGAAGGAGTCTCCACTACCTCCCTGGGCAGCCTGTTCCAGTGCTCCATCACCCTTACCATGAAAAAGTTCTTTCACATGTTGGTGTGGAACTTCTTATGCTCCATTTTGTGGCCATTGCCCCTTGTCCTGTCCCCACAAACCACTGAAAAGAGGTTGGCCAAATCCCTCTGTCTCCAACACTTTAGGTATTTATAAACATTGATAAGATCCCCTCTCATTCTTCTTTTCTCAAGGCTGAACAGACCCAGGTCTCTCAGCCTTTCCTCATAGGGGAGATGCTCCAGGCCCCATATCATGTTTGTGGCCCTCCACTGGACTCTTTCCAGGAGATTCCTGTCTTTTTTGCAGTGGGGAGCCCAGAACTGGGTACAGTACTCCAGGTGAGGCCTGACAAGGGCAGAGTAGAGGGCAAGGATCACCTCCCTTGACCTGCTGGCCACGCTCCTTTCCTGCACGCCAGGATCCCATTGGCCTTCTTGGCCACCAGGGCACACTACTGGCTCATGCTCAACCTGTCGTCTACCAGGACACCCAGGTCCTTCTCCGCAGAGCTCCTCTCCAGCAGGTCATCCCCCAGACTGTACTGATACATGCAGTTGTTCCTTCCCAGGTGCAGGACTCTACATTTGCTCTTATTAAACCTCATTTGGTTTCTTCCTGCCTGAATGGCAGCACAGCCTTCTGGCATGTTGGCCACTCCTCCCAGCTTTGTATCATTGCTTGCTGAGGGTGGACACTATTCGCTCATCAAGGTCATCGATGAAGATGTTGAACAAGATCAGACCCAGCACCGACAGTGTTCCCTGGGGAACACTGCTAGTCACAGATCTCCAGCCGGACGCTGCCAATCAGCACCCTCTGATCTCGGCCAGTCAGCCAGTTCTCAACCCACCTTACTGTCCACTCCTCTATCCCACACTTTCTCAGCTTTGCTAGCAGGATATCATGGGAGACAGTATTAAAAGCCTTGCTCAAGTCAAGGTAGATGACACCCACTGCTCTCCCCCCACCTACCCAGCCGGTGATGTCATCATAGAAGACAATGAGGTTGGTCGAGCATGATTTCCCCTTGGTGAATCCATGCTGAGTACTCCTCATAACCTTCTTCTCTTCCAATTGCTTGGAGATGACATCCAGAACAAGCTGTTCCAACACTTTTCCAGGGACAGAGATGAGACTGATAGGCCTGTAGTTTCCCAGATCCTCTTTCTTGCCCTTTTGAAGACCGGAGTGACATTGGCCATCATCCAGTCTTCAGGCACCTCCCCTATTCTCCAAGACCTTTCAAAGATGACAGAGAGTGGTTTGGCGATCACCTCTGCCAACTCCCTCAGCACACATGGATGCATCCCATCAGGGCCCATCGGTTTGTGTGTGTTTAGAGGTACATTATATTTCTATAAGCTTCCAGAAAAATAGAAGAGAACTTGATGTATATTTTTATGTTTAGTTGGTCTTCAAGATTACTTTGAAGCTTTCCCCCTCCACAATACACAAATAAAATACAGAAATATGAAATTAGGGCCAATCTAAACAAAATATTTCAGAAATAAAATGCTGTTGTTTTAATGTATCCTATGGAGAAATGTCTCAGATAAACATCAAGTGAACTTAGAAAGATATAATGAATGTGAATTTCTTTTCTTTCTCTCTCTTTCTTTCTTTCTTTCTTTTTCTTTTTCTTCCTTCCTTCCTTCCTTCCTTCCTCCCTTCCTCCCTTCCTTCCTTCCTCCCTTCCTTCTCTTTCTCTTTCTCTTTCTCTTTCTCTCTCTTTCTTTCTCTTTCCCTCATTCTTTCTTTCTTTTTCTCTCTTCCGTTCTCTTTCTTTCTTTCTTTCTTTCTTTCTTTCTTTCTTTCTTTCTTTCTTTCTTTCTTTCTTTCTTTCTTTCTCTTTTTCTTTCTTTCTCTCTCTCTTTCTTTCTCTCTCTCTTTCTCTCTTTCTCTCTCTCTCTTTCTCTCTCTCTCTTTCTCTCTCTCTTTCTCTCTCTCTATTTCTCTCTCTCTCTTTATTTGTCTCTTACAAACCCTGGAGGACAAAGAATTCTACAAAACAGTTGTGTGTAGGTGCAACTTTACTACAACTTAAGAATACCAGCCATCCAATTTTATTACCAAAAATTACTTCTTAACTCAGGTTAGGGGCTGCCAATGTCAAGCTCAAGACTGAGGGGAGACATACATCCAGGCAGGCTTTGCCCAAGGTAAACTGAGTGGAAAGCCAGGCCATGACTAGAGGTACCCCATGCTCTCATGCCACCTCTTCTCAGTTCTGTTAGGATTTAATGTATTTATATCCAAAAATATATTTTTCCTTCTGATGTTATAACATCAAAGAAGACACAAAATTCATGGATGAATTTATCCAGTTTCTTACACAGCACTCTGAACTCATTCATGGTCAGCTTTGAGAATAAGTTCTTTTAAAGAGGGTCTTCCTATTTTTGTCAGAAAAGGGCCTGTTATCAATTTCAACAGAATTAAGGTACTGTATAAGGGTAATTCTAGTGACAAATAGATATAAACTGCGATATGAACATTTAATATTTAGAATAATTTCACTGAGGTACTTTCTAATAGTGTTGAACTGTTGCAAGAATTCAGGAGAGTGCATACTGAGATGAGTTACACTATTATATCTTGCTATCTACTGTCACAAATACAAATGGTGAAAATCAGAAAAAAAAAAAAGTGTAAGCTAAAGGCAGCATCAATGGGAATTTAGATAGTAGGAAACTATTTAGGAAACTATTTAGTTGTAAGCCAAAATAGGGCTTTGCCTGGTAACTCAAATCTTCCTGAGCTAGGTAACTTGCACTTGAAGTAACTTTAAATTTTATGGTACTGGAAACTCAGAGGTAGTTTTTTGCCAATAACAACTGGAAAAATCTTTACTTGCTTTTGGAAGCAATCTCGGCTATCTTTTTAATCATTACAAAAATGGGCCTCTGATCCTTGACTGGACCTCAGGGCTGTACAATGCAAATAATAAAACAATGGTCTGTGAAGTACTGAACACTCATCATTTAAAATAATCAGTGTATCCCACCCTCCATCTGTCTTCCCTCATACAAGAAGAAGCGATTCAAGCTAAGCAAAGCAGTTTTGCAATGCAAGGAAAAAAATTCAACACATCCATAAAATATATATCACACCAGGGAATTCCCTCAGCTCCTCTTCTTACCTCATTTACATAGGGTGTACTGGGAAAGGCAGACATCAAAGTTTATGCAATTTTGCTGAAGTGAGTCATATCAGATATTTGCACAAAAGGGCAAAAAGAGAAAAAAATAGCTAAAAAAGAAAGAATCTGCTACTTATTGGGATGGATTTAACTACTCTAACTTCAAATGTCAGTCAAGCCAGCCTTTTCCTACTTTTCACTGATGTTATAAGGTTTCTAGATAAATTTAGCTTGAGACAATAAAAAAAAAAAAAAAGATTATTTTATTTTATTTTATTTTTTATTTTATTTTATTTTATTATTTTATTTTATTTTATTTTATTTTAATTTTATTTTATTTATTTATTATTTTATTTTATTTTATTTATCCATGGCTGACAAGACAAAAAACAGTGAGAGAAAAAAAAGGAAGAAGAGGGAGAAAAAGAGGAGACAGTGAGAATTTTATGCCTCACACGAAGCATTTTTAATCCTAAAAAGACAAAAAAAAACCAACCAACCAACCAAAACCGCTACAACCACCACCACCAAGAGAAAACACAGAAAAAAACCTCTCATCCCAACCTTTTACCAGACAAACAATAAAAATGTGCTCCACTATAGAGCAGTAAAGTGGAGAGAAATTCTTTTCACCTGTCCTAAAAAACAGGAATTAGATTTCTGAAGCTTCCTGTACCAAACGACTTTGTGCAAATTATTAACTAGCAAACTGGCCAGTTATGCTGCTAACTGGCCAACTAAAGAAACAAACATTTTTGCCCCTTTCTTAGACATAAAACTGTTATTTAAAGAATAGGTTTCTACAATCATTCAGTTCCTTCTTTGTTAGACTGTAATTTTTCATTTATTAAGAAAGAAATGTGTTTGAAAATGTGGGGAGAAAAGGTAATGAAGTAGCTGATACAATAGCCTTTATTTGATAATTAAATTAAAACTAAAACTTGAACATTTCAGACCACACAGAGTTAATACTTCTTCTAGTCTTCATTTCTTTCTGTGGTTTCTATCTCACTGTGATCTCGTTACTCTTCCATGTTCTTTGTCTCTTTCTCTCCACCCCCACCCCTCCCCCCACCTCCCGTTATACATTGGTTCTGATTTAAGAAGTCCCACAACACGGAAGATGAAAAGTTATTACAGACCTTAACTCCATAATATAGCTATTACTAGAAGCCATTCTGAAATGAAATTTCAGTGAGATAATCCAAAAATAAATGTGTAGATTTTGTTTACAATTTTAACTTTTATTCACTTAGTCAAATAAGCGCTTCTTTCATGTAAAAAAAAATAAAAATAAAAAAATTGCTCTGCCCCCACTTCCGTTCATTATTAAAACATAGTGAAAACTGATTATTTTCAAAACTTTACTCTGCCATAAACTTTTCTTCTTGTTGATCAACAAAGTAACTGTCTTTAGACCTTTTCAGTGACAACACCAACTTTTGTTTCTACTGTTCATTTTGCTGCTCGGTTTACTTGATTACAAGTTGCATCTCCGGAAACTCCTTTTCATATACCCTGTTTTGACAGAAGTCCAATTGACAGCACAAGATTCTTCTCATTTTAGAAACAGGTGTGACAACTGTATTCAAAATATTCCCCCAAACCCTTGGTTATTTTAGAGAGGCTTATTAGTCACTTCAACTTCAATCTAATTCAGTTTTGTGTTATTAGGAGCTATAAAGTTAATTTAAGTACTGTAAAAAAGGTAATAACTATTCCTGAGAAAAATCTGCATTATGTAGTATACGCAAATAGAGGTTAATTATATGTTTTCATGCTCTTAAAAAGCTATTGATGAATATTTGATATACTTGAAACATTTTCTCTGGAAAATACACAATATATTGATTTGTCATGTGCTCATATAAACAAATATGTTTTACTAGATATGTGATATGAAATAATTGATTATTTACACCATACTTAACATGTGGTAAAAAAAAAATCAACAAAAATATATTGGAAAAGAGAACTATTAAGCCATCAACTGTGGTATAAAATATTGTAGGAATACTCATGGGTCTTTATATTTAGTGTAGTATATTTTTCTTACTAGGATCTCTTTATCATACTCAGAGTTTCAGAGAGTTTAAAAGGGGGCAAGATATCAGCCTCTACTGGGCTGTCTCATTGTGTTAGAGAAAACTAACTTAAGTATTATTGAAATATCAACCAAGAAAATCCTAATTTGAAAAACAACAAAAAAAAAAACAACAAAAACACGAAATCCCCACAAGAAACAACAACAATAAGAACAACAACAAAACAAACAAACAACAACAACAACAACAACAAAAACAGCAATCAGCTAACCGAAAAAAAGATTGTTGTTTTTTTGGCTTGGCTTTGACATGAATCTGAATTTTATTTTACAGTCTCACCTACCACCAGTGATTAGGATGGTTAAGGATTCTTGATAACTTTTTCAGAGTTATTAATGTTCACTGTATAATGCCCTATATTAAAACAAGTATTTATTCATGTGTTAGGGGTGGTTCCATCCCCAGAGTTGTTTATCTTGAGAACACATCAGAGATTGCTTCTAGATGATTAAATAATCTTCCTGTGATCTCTGTTCAAAAGGGCTTACTCCCATATCTTTGGGCAATGCTGGTACTAATATTATTTAGGAACTAAGATTTTTATCAAATTCTGTCAGATATCTTTATAATGCCTTATAGCCTGAAATACAGTGAAAAAGATATACACTGGGAATTGAAAAGGCCATGAATTTAACTTCTGTTTCATCACATCAGAGTTGATCCTCATTTCCTTCCTTGTTACATTACCAGAGCAAAGCATTTGGAATGGATAGGTCTTCTAGGCCACCTTCAAAGATGGCCTAGAAGAAACATATGTCCGGAGTATATTCTGATTTTTCCTTTCTGGTACCCAGTCTGTATGCTAAGTGTTTTGTTTTGTTTTTTTTTAATTACAATGCCACATGACTTTAATATTAAATATATATATATATTTATTAGAATTAGAAGGATTACTGGAGCTGAGGGTTTAATGTTTGTAGTAACCCCATAGACATTTATTTACATTCTATAATATTATATTCATGAAAGTTGAAAAGAAAGAAGTCTGAACAAGAAAAAAAACTTTAATTATTGTTGGTAAATGTGTAACATCTTGAGTTTTTTTCAGGAATTGAAGGTTTATACATTCTTGTGTTTTTTTTGTTGTTATTGTTGTTTGTTTTTTTTTGTTTGTTTTTTCCCCAATACAGAAAGATCTACTTTATATGGAAAAAAAATCCTTCCTGTTACAGTCTGTCAAATCTGACATTAGCTTTATTAATCAATTCAACACATAAATGCTTCAGAGAATGTGAAGAAACACTTTGATGAAGAAGATCAGCTTTGGTCAGCAGGACAATTTTTATTTATTTGGTTAGGTTTAGGAAACTCCAAACTCTGTAGCAATCACCTAACCAAAGAACTAATAATTGGCAAGTCTTTGGGACAAATGCTATCAGGGAAGGAAGGGAGGAGCCCAGAGAAAGAAATCCTCATGCTTCTAAGGTATCTCATCTGTTAAAGGAGAGGCAGTCTTTGTGGGCTACATCAAGATTTGAAACTAGAGGAATAAGGCCAAATTCTCTCTGACACAGTTTTTCTAATAGGTGTCATTCCCTCTGCCACTTAACCACTCCCTCTTAATCTCTCCCTTTCTTATTTTTAAGAATAGTTAAAAAATAATAATCTCTACTTATTTCATAAAATTGGTCAGAATACACTTTCAAAATGTATGTATGCTGAATGGGGAAATGATCTGTACAAAAGTATTATAATTATTTTACTTTAATATTCCTAATTCCTAAATGTATTTTATAAAGCATTACAACGTCCTTTATTGTTTCATTTATTAGAAAGGAGCGTTTTCCTGTCTTTACTGGAAGAAGTCTTACGGTTTTCTACAGAGCTGGAGTTGCTCCTTTTCCATTCAGAAATAGATATCATACGCTTTGTCTAGCTGAAGGTTCTGTGAAGCCTCCCCACGTTTGTGATTTATATCATCATAGTGCAGTTATGTACCACATAGCTTGTAAGAAAAACAATTGCCACAATGTAGGAATCAGCCATGAGAGACCTTATAGGAGAGTCTCTTTCTTTAAAATAAATTTGAAACAAAACAAGTTTCACTCCGTGAACTTCAGTCTCATAATTGTAGGCACCAGGACACATGTTGTCCAAGAAACCTGTCCAGCAGTCGGGCGTCTTGATACCTGAGGTCAGATGTTAGGTCCAAGGTCCATTCTGATTACATAGTGGAAAAGGGACATGGACTATCAAATCCTCCTCATGTCTCCTGGGTTCTTCTTAAGTTGGTCACTGCAGGTTTCAAGAATGTATTTTTCAGCTGTGATTCTGCCAATGGATGGTGGATGGCTGATCTGAGAGCCATTACCAGAGTCTATTCAGAGATACCTGCCCCAGTTAATGAGCCCTGAGCCTTGTCTTGCCCCTTCTGATGCCTTCACTTTGAGTATCAATAAAACAATGTGACTTAGAACTTTTTTTTTTAGAAAATATTTTCTAGTCTTTCTTATTACACTGTAACATCCCTTTTGGCAATATATGCCTCTATAGTCATGTTTTAAATTATTTAAGGAAAATTATTAGTGAATATACGTTATAGACCAGAATATAGAAAAACTGCAGATGTGGAATAGACTATCTGAATGAGAAGCACCAAACCTCTGAGACTTGTTTTCCCCCCGAAACAAACCTGGTCTTTCTAAACAAAATCACTTGCATACTGCTGTGTGTAGACCAATTTAAATTATTTTTGCAAGGAGACCTTTATCTGTACCTGAACATCTCAATCCCTGTGTGGCTGCTTCCTTGAAAGTTTTGCTTCTTAAGATATGGAATACAGTATATCAGGTCACAGAAATAAATCCATCCTGAAAAATGTGGAAAGGCTATGGGATAACATTGGTTATCACCTCTGTTTATCAACTTTTTGATCCGCAGTATTTCTTTTGTGGGGAAATACGGGAGTGGGGCCATGGGGGTCAACAAGCCCCATGGTTGGTGATAACATCAGACTTAACAATGAGGCTATAAGGAATGTGAAGAGTTTAGAGGGAACAAAGAAGGGTGATTCAGGAGATGCCTTGCTGTCTCGGACTGCTTGTTCTCCAGTTCTTAAGACATGGAAGTTGCTGGGTGTTTGCTGTTGCCGGGCAAAGTTGTTTGACCAATGAATAGTGGAAAAGTACTGCTGTAGAGAGAATGGTATAGGAAGGGAGACTGTCCTCAATAAGTGTTAGTTGAAGTTATGTCCTCAATGGAGTTGAAGTTATGTCATCAATAAAGTAGTAGCAGTTATTGATCCTAAAAGAACCTTGGTGTCCGGGTGGTCCTTATGCCACAGGGAAAATAAATAAATAAATATAAAATCTAAATTCTCTGTAGTAAATGGGAGCAGAAAAAAAAATCAAATAAGAAAAATAAAACCCTCCTACCCTCCTTTCCCAGACCCACACATTTCAAGGAATAAATTCCATTAGATAGGAACATCTCTGGGGAAATATTCTGTAGAGGATTTAGCTCTTACTTTCAAATCTGTAGCTCCCCATTTAAGGTTTGTGTAATTGCAGGAAATATTCGAGGAGCTTGCAGGTCTCAGTAGCAGCTGGGTAAACAACTACTTGATTTCCTCTGGCCTGTTGGTGAAATAGTGTCACACGGAATAAAATATATCCTGCACTCAGTTTTTCTTACTTTATGACTGATGATTCATTCTTGAAGAGATTTCTTATGCTAGATAAAGAGTAGCAGATTAAATTCAAATTCTCATGCACTTCTTCTCCCCCCCTATGGTGGTTTTACTCGGGTGGGCGGCCAAGCTCCACCAAAACTGCTCTCTCACTCCCCCTCCTCAAAGAGGAACGGGGAGAAAATGCGATGAAAAGGGCTCAAGGGTTGAGATAAGGACAGGGAGATCACGCAGTAATTATCACGACGGGCAAAACAAACTCAGCATAGGGAGATAGTAAGATTTATTACCTATTACTAAAAAGCTAGAGAAGTGAAAAACAAAGGAAAGAGACCAAAAGCACCTTCCCCCCCCAATCCACCCTCTTCCACCTCCTCCCCCGAGCAGCACAGGTGAACGGGGGAATGGGGGTTATGGTCAGTCCATAGCACTTCTTCTCTGCCGCTCCTTCTCGGTCACTCTCGTCCCCTGTGCTGTGGGGTCCCTCCCATGGGATGCAGTCCTTGCTGAACTGATCCGGCGTGGGCTGCCCACAGGCAGCAGCTCTTCAAGAACTGCTCCAGATATGGGTCCATACCACGGGGTCCATCCCTCAGGAGCGAACTGTTCCAACCTGGATCCCCCACGGGCAGCAGCTCCTGCCAGGTCACCTGCTCCTGCATGGTCTCCTCTCAACGGGCTACAGGTCCAGCCTGGAATCTGCTCCAGCAGGGGTCTTCCACAGGCCGCAGTCTCCGTCGGTGCAGGTCCACCTGCTCCACTGTGGTCTCCTCCATGGGCTGCAGCCTGGAACCCTGCTCCACCATGGTACTCCATGGACTGCAGGGGGACAGCCTGCTTCACCATGGTCCTCACAACAGGCCGCAGGGGACTTCTGCTCTGGCGCCTGGAGCACCTCTCCCCCTCCTTCTTCACTGACCTTGGTGCCTGCAAGGCTGTTTCTCACTCCTCTCACTCTCCCAGCTGCTGTGTGTGGCACAGAGATTGTTTTTTTTCCCCTGTCTTAAATATGCTCTCACAGAGGCGCAAAACAACATCACTTATTCGCTCAGCTCTGGTCAGCAGTGGGGCCCTTACCAAACATGGGGCACCTTCTAGATCTTTCTCACAGAAGCCACCCCTATAGCCCCCTGCTACCAAAACCTTGCCACGTAAACCCACTACACCCCTTCTCTTTTTCGTTTGTTTGTTATTATTGCCTTGAGATAATCATCTGTCCATCCACGTTTTTCCATTCCACAGACATGAACTGAGTTCTGAAAATTGGCACCTGAATCAAAACCAAAGCAAGTATAAAGACAGGCTCTCTCTCTCTCTTTCTCTCTCTCTATCTCCCTTTTTTTTTTTTTTTTTTTTTTTTTACTCCCTACCTTCAAAGTGCAACTAGGGAAGGAAGCTCTGTTGTTCTCTTTAATGAAACTTTTTTGATACTGGAGTTCTTTCTCACTGACAAACTTGAGCTCGGTGCTTGTTCTGCCTGAGAGTCTCAAACTTCCCCCTTTTAGGAGAATAATTTGGCCACTAGGCTATGGGTTATAGGTGACCACTTCTCTTTTTGTTGAGTCTCTTCCATAATGCATTAAAAATCTATATTTCACTAGGCCAGAGACAAGGAACAAAAATAAGCAAGAGTTCATACATCAGTGATTGGGGATTCACTGTTCAGCTAGAGGTTCAGCTAGGAATTTTCTAGGCTATGTTTCAAGGACTATGTGTTTTCCATTAAACAGTGATTGCAAAACAAACCAACCAACCAAACAAACAAACAAAAAAACACATTCCTTCAAACAGGAAAGAGGACTTGCAGTGAGGTAGGTGAATGTCCCAGGGAAAGACCTGTAAGATCTCTGGCCATTCTAAGCAAAAAAGAATAGTTCCAACAGAGGAATCAAAAACCCTGCTCTCCTTCCTGCTCTCCATAGACAGTAGCATAGAGTTATTAGCTTGCAATCTTTCAAATAGGGCATTCACTTGCAATACATGTACTGCTGGGTAAAACAAAACACCAGTGGGACCAGGAGCTTTTCCTTCAGAGGTCTTATGAAAACTATTAACTGCTTTGAGAATGCCAGCCGTTCTGGGTAGGCTGGCTTTCAGACACTGACAGAGGTTAAACAGAAGGGGGAAAAAATGAACCTGACATACCTGGAGTGTCTCTAGGATTAGGTAGTAACTGAGTGAGAACTTTGGATCTTACAATTTGTACATAAATGGAGTGAAGTGGAAATTCCCCCCAACTCATCCTGCATATACATCCTGGCTGCTTTAAATGTTTTTATGCTTTTAAACTCTTAACTCACATGACTACACCTATTTTTTTTATCATTATTTATTTTATGTTTTTCCTGCTGCTGAGGTTTAATGGGTTTTCAGGATCAGAGATTCGTAATGAACAAAGAGTTCCCTTTGCAGAAGCATGTGATAGACAGAAGTGAAAGATTTTCAGTTTCAGCCTTTAACCTGAAATTGACAATGAATTTCAGCTGAAAGTACAGACTGTTGGCTGTGGGGATGGTAGTTCATATAATACAGATTTGTCATCAAGATCACTAATTCTATTTCCTAAATACAACTGTAGTTGTCAGCTAGTAAACAAGCTGTGCTCTTTTAAGATAAATTTGAAAGCTTACCTTACATTGTTTAAAGGCTATGTCAGTGATGGTGTGAGGTAAATTTCTCAAATAAAATATGGTCATAGTATCACACAGAAGTTAGAGTGAGTAGAGTTACCTGCACCTTTGTTCTGTTTGGCTTATTTATCTATATCAACTGTCAATCAACACTAAAATGAGTGAAATATCCTTCCTGTTTCACATACTTCATTTATTAACTGATCAATACTTGGATGAATTATTAAATTTGGTGCATTAGAACAAAACTGACAACAAGAAAACCTAGATTTGTTCATTTTAAATGGGCAGTAAAAACATGCTTTAGGATGGAGGAGGCCTGGGGAGACATGCTTCTCCATTACATACTGATTTCTAGAAAAAAAAAAAAAGTCAAAGGTAAATTAGGGGAAAATGATAATATTGAGACACGTAAATACTCATAGCAATCCTTATATTTTATATTTGCAATTTTCAGTTACTCTGGAATATTTTTCTGTATGTAATTTGGGGTGAACGAGGTTGAAAATATAACCATGTATCATATTGATATGTCAGTCATAGTTAACAGGCACTGTTGGGAGGTAATCTCTTTCAATCTGTCCATTGCAGCCTGGGAGACAGCACTTATTACTGTGCAAATGAACCTGCCAGCTGGTTATTGCAGGAGGTTGCAGGAGGTGACATGAGTCAAACACCTGGTTAAATGGGAGAACTAAAGGAGTATAAGCATCTCTTCAGGTAAAAATGGACACTAGGACATTAAAAATAGCTTCTGTGGGATTATCCCTTTAAAAACAGGATGGTGAGGAATAAGAGGAGAAGTGGTTTTTTTTTTTTTTTTTTTTTTTTTTCTTTTCTCAAATATAGTTTTCTGTATCTTGGATTCCTTGAGACAAATGACAAAAAAAAAAAAAAAAAAAAAAAAAACCAACACCTTGTTAGGCATAAAAATATGTTTGTGATAAAACCTCCCCCTGTTCTTTCAGTCATTCCTCCCTTTCTTGTTTCCTTCCTTCCAGAGCTGAATAGTGGAATTTAATTCTTCAAGAGTTAAGGAATGTTTTCTTAAAGAAATATCCTATTTATTCTACAAGTGCTTCATGGAAATACATACTGTATTGTACTATTAACCTTAACATCTAACTCACTGAAAGAAATACTCCCTGCTTCGAAACACTGCCTTTCTTCCTTTGAATAGAAGGCCTCTTTCCTCACTGTGCCTTGTGTAGAGCTAATCTAGAAGCTTTTTCTGATATATTAGCATAAGGTTATATACCTTTATTGGCCTTCTTTTCCTGGGAAAGCCATGAAACAGATATAATTACCACATCATTTTGTGCTTTGGCCAGTGTAGTTTCTTGTGCTTGCCAAACCATTGTAATCAATATGGTTACAATAATCCCAGCATAATTATACTGACAAAACTGTTGTCTGGTAGAAGCTAAATTCTATTTCTCTCTCTCTCTCTCTCTCTCTTTTTTTTTTTTTTTTTTTTTAATGGCTATTACACTTTGGAATGACAGGGAAAAGAGAAGAAATAATGAGTTTCCCTGCACTTCACACAAATTATGTAGAGACAAAGAAGAGTACTGTGCCCAAATCAAGGGAAGGGTAATTACTAACTGTGTCAACAGTTACAAAGGGCTCAGTGATACTAATAAGGTAAATTAAAAAGTGGTCAATCTTATAGGCTTGCGCCATGTGAAGAAGGGTTACATTTCTCAGACTAAAACTGTAGGTTTACCTTTGGCTTTAGAACAAGAGTCCTTCCTTCAAGCTGGTTATCAAAGGACAGTACTGTTTAATATTTTCCATCCTCCAGGAAAATTCTGTCTCAGAAAAAGTGAGGTATTTGCATTTTATCCACAAGGTTGAGCTGGTCTGTTGTTCCAGCTGTGTTGTGGTTTAACCCTAGCAGGTAGCTAAGTGCCATGTAGCCACACACTCATTCTTCCCATGTGGGACGGGGGAGAGAATCAGAAAGGTAAAAGTGGGAGAACTCACGGGTTGAGATAAGGACAGTTTACTAGGTAAAGCAAAAGCCATGCATGCAATCAAAGCAAAACAAGGAATCAATTTGCTACTTCCAATCAGCAGACAGGTGTTCAGCAGCTTCTAGAGGAGCAGGATTCATCACGTGTAACTGTTGCTCGGCAAGACAAACCCCATCACTCTGACCATCTCCCCCCTTACTCTTTCTTTAACCCAGCTTTATTGCTAAGCATGACATGATATGGTATAGGATATCCCTTTGATCAGTCTGAGTCAGCTGTCCTGGCTGTGTCCCCTCCCAGCTTCTTGGGAACCCCCAATCTACTCTCAGGCAGGGCAGCACAAGGAGCAAAAAAGTCCATGGCTCTGTGCAAGCACTGCTGAGTAACAACTGAAATATCAGTGTGTGTGATAACACACTTTTTAAACTTTTTTTCATCAAAAATCCAAAACACGGTATTGTGTAAACCTCTACAAAGAAATTAACTCTATCCAAGCCCAAACTACGACAAGCTGCAAGTGATACTATGTTGCATAACCAAGTCCTACAATACAAATGTTTCAATGTATTTGTTGTTAATGCTAGTGGTTTCTATATCATATTTCCACAAGAACAGGTCTGTTCTCTAAGTAGAGTAGCAGTTTGTTAGCTTTCTCACTGAAATATATAAATGGAGTGAGATATAAATGGACATGTTCCAGAGTTACTTTGAGTAGTTGGGATTTTATTTTTCTGTAAGCATTCATATTCCTACTCATAATATGCAAAAACATTTAATTTTCCATGAGTTAATTTCAGTGCAAGACCTACTTTTTATCCGAGGACTATGGATTCTTATAGAAAATTTCTAATCTTTCTCATGGGAACCTCCTCACTGTATGTGCAAGTGAGGCTCAGAAACTGAAATTAAAAGCAGTAAAATTATTAGAATACTTCATTTTCTAGGCATTCGCATAAGTAGGAGGAATATAGCCTAGAGCACTTATTTGCTTGAGATAACCCTCCTGTGGTTTTGTGTAGTACTCCTTCTACCAAATTAAAACATTAAAGTTTCAACTCAAGTGGGTTGGAAAATGTTATTCCCTCCTTTCAAAACTTGCTGAAATTGAAAAAAAGCATGAGCAATACAAGAGAAAAGACTTCCAGTTGATCACTGACATTGCAACAGATTCAGAGAACTATTTTAGTTTGTAAATGATAAAATACATGAAATGATTAAATACTTTAATAACTCAGATATAATATTCAGCCCTGTAAGTAGTCTAAGTTCATCCTCGTTGTCTGCTATAAATTTTTGGTAGGTTCTGAAATGCCTACCATGAAACCTTTATCTATTTGGTAATAACATCACTGTCACTGATCAAACCAATAATTGAGAATGAATTTTCAATGGAGAATACAAAACAACAGTACAAACAAGCAGAGAAATAATTTGATCATTTATATGATAGGACAGACAGTTAGATTCTATATATTTCCTCTGTTACAAATCAAAATTGAAGCTGTCACTCAGAATCTTAATGACACTAGATATCTTAGTAGTGGATCTCTTGTTTTCCATGAGAATTCACTGAAAATGAAAGGTTCCCCCCCAAAACAAACAAACAAACAAACAAATGGAAAAACAACAACAACAACAAAAAACAGATTTTGAATTAATGCTTCCTTTTCAAAGGAAAATCCTTCTAAAGATTATCAGACAATTCAAACTGGAATAATTTTTAAGAAATTGCACCTCTATCTATCTATCTATCTATCTTTTTTTTTTTTTTTTTTGGTGGGGGGGGATGCTCTAACTTCCTTTAAATGTCACTTGTTTCTACCATTACAAGTTGCGTATTTCTAAAGTAGCATATAAACATTTCCATCAGTGCAATTCAGTGGAAGAGTATTTATCAAATGTTCTATCTCACCTTCTTTTGATCACAGTCTTAAGAAAACTTTGTTTTAAACAACGAAATAAATTTATCTGTTCTCCATTCTTTCTCTCTTCTCTTTTGCAGCACTTTCCAGCTGAATATGAGAGGGCACTTCTTTATTGTGAAGGTGAAAGAGCAATGGAACAGGTTGCCCAGGGAGGCTGTGGAGTCTCCTCCTCTGGAGATAAACAAGACCTGCCTGGATGCCATCCTGCGCAATGCGCTCTAGGTGATCCTGCTTGGCAGGAGGGTTGGACTAGATAATCTTCAAAGGTCCCTTCCAACCTTAGCCATTCTGTGCTTCTGCAAAAATTTATCTTGTCAAAGGATCTTATTGAATTCAAACTGAGGAGTAGAAATGTTTATTAGTTAAATCACAAAATGAAATTCTCAAATAATTTGAAAAAAAATGAAAGATTTTATGTTAATTGGTCACCCCTTCTCTTTCAGAGAACAACTACCAATTATCAAAATGAGTAAATAATGAGTAAAATGAGTAAAATAATAAAAATGAGTAAATAATCTAAATTATCAAACATCTCTTACATACATTTCAAGTCTTTGGAGACTGACAGCCTCATGACCTGATGTAATGTTCAATGTTGCTGGAAAAGCATATGAACACCTCATGGGATTTATCTCACTTTCAGATACCTACATTTTAGTTTAAGGTTAAGTTGATCAAATGTAGACATCTACATGTGAAATCTACATCAAATGTGACGTCTTAACGTCATGTACTTCAAATTAATTGTTGAAGAACATGGTCTAGAAATCAAGGCCGGCTGTATTAACAGATAATCTTAAAATCAATGGTTTAATTAATACAATTAATTTATTTATGCATGAAGCTACAAAAAGCTTCTTAACGGATTATCCACGCTATGGAAACTGCTGTTATAGTAGAGTCTACCACCAACATAGACAAAACATAGATGACAAAAGGATTTTTCTTTCAACCTTTCTTCCTTGTCACCATTAAAAACATAAATTAATCTAACTTCTTTTATTTTTTCATAACTGAGTCCAAAAATGGATATTACTAGCATAATGATAGGATGTTTTTCAGCAAAATATATGGCCACATAATTTGGCCCACTGTAATTTCTAATGTGGTTCCAGCACTGTTGCAAATATAACACAGAAGGTTGTCTAGCTGTTACACAGTGTTGCCAGGGCAAAGCTATGTCTCACGCATGACAAGAACATTTACAAGGAGCACCTAAATACTAAATACTAAAGGACAGATGGTTCTGTAGTTTCTAACAAACCTAATATTCAAATCATCCAATAACCCTGTTCACAGTCACAGTTGTCACATTCTTTTCACGTTTACTAGGAAAAAAAATATATAAAATTAAAAGTTCTGGATATATACCCCTTTATTTTCTTACTCTTATAAAACCTTCTGATGAAAGTTCTGATGAAAATGAATACCATTTCATCAGTAACCATGCACTTTAATGTCAAACCTCTGAATTGCTTTGGGCAGGACATATGGAAAATTAGATCATACAATAAGCTTTTCCAATTAATATCTCACTGGACAGACATATGTTCAAAATCCTAAATAGGCATAGGCCCTGCAGTGACAAAGTCACGAGTCTTAATAACTGTGCATTCAGTTGAAGATTTATGTTTCAAAAATTAAACAAAATAAATAAAAGAGTTGAAAATATAAAAGAAATCAAACTTTCCTCACCATATTTTTTATGATAAATTTACTGTTGGAATGTTATTTTTAATGAATTTTCAAATATCCTTTTTGCATTAATTCTCATTACAAGAAGGACATCAAGGTGCTCGAGCAAGTCCAGAGAAGGGCAATGAAGCTGGTGAGGGGTCTGGAGAACAAGTCTTATGAGGAGCGGCTGAGGGAGCTGGGATTGTTCAGACTGGAGAAGAGGAGGCTCAGGGGCGACCTTATCGCACTTTACAGGTACCTTAAAGGAGGCTGTAGTGAGGTGGGGGTTGGTCTATTCTCCCACGTGCCTGGTCACAGGATGAGGGGGAATGGGCTAAAGTTGCGCCAGGGGAGGTTTAGGTTGGATATTAGGAAGAACTTCCTTTACTGAAAGGGTTGTTATGCATTGGAATGGGCTGCCCAGGGAAGTGGTTGAGTCACCATCCCTGGAGGTCTTTAAAAGATGTTTAGATGTAGAGCTTAGTGCTATGGTTTAGTGGAGGACTTGTTAGTGTTAGGTCAGAGGTTGGACTAGGTGATCTTGGAGGTCTCTTCCAACCTAGATGATTCTGTGACTCTGTTGGGAATATTTTTAGAAATGAAACAACAAGAAAAGATTTAAAAGAAAAAGCAGCTGTAGAGTAAAAGATAACTGTATAGTAGAAGATTAAAATTATTTTAGAAAATTACCTCTATCTAAAAGCTTTTCTAGAAAGACAGGAGAGAAAAGAAGCTTAAACAGATCAAATAAACCATTTTAAATCTAAACAAAGGTTTGGGGTAACACAGAAAAACATAGAGGAAATCAACTGCTTTTTGCAGTGTTGACCATAACTTGTGGTCTATCAGACTACCTCTTTTTAAATAAGAGACTAAAAATAATTCATTATTACCATATCTCACTGTAACTACAGTTAGCAGAACAATGGAATTGTGGACAATAATATATGATTGATATTCTAGAACAAAAATGCAAACTCCTTCATAGATTTCAGTGAAATGATGGTGAACTTCTGTTGACAGAAATGACTACAGAATCAAGAAGTATTTTTTTCTTTCATTTCTTTTCATTCCATTCATCTGTACAGATTAGACAACTGTTGTTTTTCTGTCACTGCCATAAAGATGTAAGATGTTCTTGTTTCATATTTTGCCATCAGTAATAACAATTTTCATATTTTTTCCATGTATGTATAGCATGCTGTTGGATATATTGATGTATTACAAAGAACGAAGTTAAAAAAAAAAAAAAAAGATACTACATAAGCAAAATTAGCATTCAGTAATTGTTAACTCTTAAGACTGTTAACTCCATAATTATACTTATCTGTGAAACCTTGTATCTCTTAAGTCATATACCTGTGTAATATAGTACAATCTTCGCTTACATATTCAGAACTCATGTTTTCTGTCTCTGAAGCTATGACAACCTTTTGAAATTAAGAAGAAGAATTTAATATATATTTCTGTTTCATACCTTCTGCCCCGGAATGGACTTTTAGATAAATGTAAATGCTTTGGGAATTCAGCTGTCAAATTCTGCAGATTTGTATTGAAAACATGAGAAAAAAGAAAATTTCAATGATATATAATTGATCCAAATTGGAGTTTATTTTCACTGTGAGAAGTCTTATTATGACTGGCATTCCATTTCATGCTTTGGAACAGAAAGATGGTACAACATCTTCACAAAGAGAAAGAGATTATTATTATTATTATTATTATTATTATTATTATTATTCCCAATAAGGACAAAAGCAGTAAATTTTCCTTCTCTGATCTTGTTCTTAGAAACATGTGAACTGTTTTATATGATGTTTTCAATGTCATTTAATCCTTCTGGATGGAAAATATCAACTTGAGTGGTTCAAGTTCAGCAAAGCAAATTAAAACAGTGTTTTGGGGAAGAGTCGGTTAATATTAATCTTAGCTGATGTTAATTATGACTCTGACCCCATGTGAACAAAAGATACATAATACTGATATTTTAATTTCTTCAGTGTTTGTCTCATTGTCCAAAGAACAGTTTAGAGCAATCTTGAAACTGAAAACATCTGACATACTTATATATGTGCACTACCAAGGTAATGATGTTCTCTTTCTCTCATACTTAATCAAAAATTTTCACAACAGTTAAGCTACTAATATTAATGTCAGATAAATGTAAAAAAAAATCAAAACTTAAGCTTATATTGCCTACATTGTTCATATTGTCCATATTGTCCATTGTTCATATGTCCATATTGCCTACAGTGTTCAGTCACTTTCTTCATGAGTCCTGTCAGTCTCATTCAGCAAGATGACAGCTTGATTTATTGCTCTTTATTATCCAAATTCTGAAAACTTTCAACACAAAAATCAATCAATTAAAAAGAAAATATGGAAATAGTTTAGTATGGAACTTAAACAGTCAGGAAATTAACCCTTGTGTGAGAGACCAAATTAAAGTTAAATCTGGGATTTAGCTGTTCTGTAACGACAATTAGGATATACTTCTACAACATACATGAATGAAAATATTTCAAAATTCAGCTTCAGCTTTACTCAGCACAAGATCTGGGTCTGACTACATACCCACATAACCCACACCAAAGGATGACGCACAGCTATGATCTTTTTCTAACTTTCCTGTGCTGTACAGACTTCTGCCCAAGTCATTCTTTCCAGTCTCTCCAGGTAGTGCAATTGCAAGGAGAAAGTTTGAAAGGTTCTTCAAATAGTTACCAGGAGCCTGCAGCTCTTCACACTATGTCCTTCTACTGTGATGACCTTCACTGGTACAGGAATAACCAGAGAACTGCCCAGCCCCACAAATACTGTTGCTAACCCAGTCCTGTTATGTTCTGGACAGAAACTACAGAAATTATCATTTATTTTAGGAACTGCCTGATAAAACATCTTGTGATGAAAAGTGGTATTTTAACTCAGTAAGACATGTATGTCTTGTCTGTGTAACTGAGGGAGAAGAAGGAAGTTCTAAGAAGGAAGTGATGACCTCTTAAAAAAAATAAACATCCTCCTTAAAATAATGCATCTTATTTATTCAAAACAACAACAACAAAAGCCTACTTCTATAACAACAACTTGATTAGTAAGTTTTGTTCTCATTTCTCAAGAAGGTTATAGTTATCCATAGTCTCTTCTGCATGATGTCTTTTACTGAAAATTAACATTTCTGCTAAAGCATCATGGCTAGAGTCTGTAGAGAGAAGTGGTAGATGATGACAAAAGTATACTTCTACAGCACAATGGTGGCATGTCATGGAAATTGCAAACGGTGAATACTTAGCTAGAATTCTGCAAGGCTTTTTTCCCCAGAAGTTAAATGCTATGATGCAAAACATCCCAGACTCAAAGAAAAGTCACACACTGGTGTTAATAAATACCTTTTATCCACACAAGTTGCTTGCCATCACCAGTTTGGACTGTTGCTATGAAATCTCAGTGAAATCTGAAACAATTTTCTTGCTTTTACTCTCTAGACCATGCTCTTTCTCAGGGCCTAGAGTGCAACCAGATCTAATTGCCCTGATGAATTTGTGACTATTTTTCTCTGTACACATCTTTTGCAACTTCATAATAGCCCCCTCAGGAATTTAGCCAACCCTGTTTAAGCTGTCAGCTCTGATAAGGTGCAGCTGCCTTGGATCAGAGGTCTGACCGTATCTTGGGGTCACAGCAGAGCTGTGAGGAGCCTCCCTTTGGTCTCAGGCCCTCACAGTTGTTCCCTGCCCAAACTACGCTGCAGTTGCACCTGAGTCCATGTCTGTGCCCGCTCCTGGGCATGGCCCTGGGCCAGTGCTTGTGACTGTGCCCCAGACTTCATCCTTGATGACTTGGCTCCCTGGTGCAACTGGCTCTCTGGCCCTAACTCCTCACCTGCCTGGCCTGCTGGGCTGTAGACCACCCTGGTCATCCTCACCAGGCTTTCTCTGCTCGTGTAGGTACAGTGGGACTTTGTCCATTGTCAGGAAGGCCTTGTTGTCACCCTTGGCTCCCCTTCCCTTTTGGAATCACCCCTTCCCTACTTGATAGATGTAAAAATTATTTTTCTTAAAAGTTATTTCAGAAAGCAAGTGTAGTATATGAAGACTCATCCCAGAATTCTACTTGTTGCTTTCTATTTAAGTGCTGGCAAAAAAATATGTATCTTTTTGATTTGCTACAGTGAACTCTATCAATAATTTTGCATGTAATTATTAATTTAGTCTTAGTAAAAAGAAAAAATAATCACTTTTGAGCATAGAAGAAATTAGGTATGAACTATGAATTAAAAAATTAATGGGTTTGGTACATCTTTAATTTTTCTCCTCCAAGTTTTCCTGAATTTTACAAGACTTTTGAAGGTTGTCATTTGAGGGCTGTGAATCTAAATATGAATGTTTTCTGTCAACAAATGTACATGCACATCAACTTTGTGTGCCAAGCTCATCTGATGATAATTTTATATTCCTTTTGTGTACAGAATCATGTATATACATATACAAAATGTTGCCTCAACATCTTTCTTATTTAATTGTGTTAGTCACCTATCTTTTCACACCTACATGATTCAACCAGTATTAAAAGTAGGCATCTGTAAGAATGTATGCCTTTGATGTGCACTATGACACGTACTAAGGAGCAACAAGGGTTTCACCATCTTGAAATGAAACTTTACAACTGTATGTTATGTTGTTAATTTACGTTAAAAATATGTAACATGGTTGCTTTGTGAAATCATTTCCCCTACAACTGACCTTAAAAACAGCATGTTCTCTTTTGTATGGGAAGATTTCCCCAGATATCATAAAAGGAAGATAAAGTAAAAGAGAAGATGCATCTTTAGATTATTTAATAAAATATCCTCCAATGTTTTTTTAATAACAATGTACTTTCTGAGGTGCGTAAGAAAGAAATATGAACTAAGTAATCAGAATGAATTAACAGAACATTTGCCATATATTTTATTGATTGTTTACACATTCACAAAGGGTAGTAATTGATTTTATTATTATTATTATTACTTATTATTATTATTATTATTATCATCATTAACAATGGGTGGAAATCATGCCCTTCTTGAAGTCTCTCACTGATGTTAGTGGACAGGTCTTGGTTCTGTATAGATTTGGAAAAATTGCCATTCTGCATTACATTAAATATTCTGAATTAAAGTAAACAGGGAGAACTTTCATCTCATTTTTACAAAATGTATGTGATCAGACAATTATTTATGGCTTCACACTGAACAACTTCCACCAAAAAACAGACAAGTAGGTATATGTATCAATTTGACTTGCTTACATGAGTACATAGTTATGTTTTTTGGCATAGGGGTGACTAAGCTGCCACTAAGTGGAAGTCCTTAATTTCCATGACAAACCACCAAAATAGTTTTCTTTTCAATTGTTCTCCATCTTTGTTTACTTAAGAGCTAAAGGATACTGAAGAGAAGATTTCCTTCCCATATTTTTTATTCTTTTTGCCACATAAAGTATTTTGCAGTTGGTGTCTGATATAGTATCTACAAAGAAGAAAACAAATGGTAAAACTGACTGTTCCCCTGGGAATTTTCTATCAGGTCTTGTAATAGATCATAATTTTCAAGGACAGTTTGCTGCACAGCATTTTGCAAGGAAATTATTTGTAAGTTGTTATACTGCATGCATGTATGTATTCATTTGACACGTAGGTACACTCCATAAAAATCTTTGTTGATATCAGATCTTCTGTAAATGATGATAAATAGCTACTAGAGTCAATTAGTCAATTACAAAGCACTGTTGATCAGTCATTCCTGTGGAATCTAACATGTTCTTTCATCACTTGTGGTCATCTTACAACATTCTATCATCAAGAGATGTAAATGATAATTCTGATTGCATTAAGTGGAGAAACAGAATGAAATAAGATAGCAGATGCTTAAGAGCTATGAGACAATTAGGAAGTAGAGTACAGAGAAGGATCCAGTTGATGCACAATGGCATAGTATTTTAACTACGGAAAACAAACTTAAATGAGTGGGGAAAGGAAAAGATTTCCCATGTTTTAAAATCATTCTATTTTTATGGCTCACTACATTCTCAGTGACCAAATGTGCCTATGTATGGCTTTCCTTATTACCTTAAATGATCACTAGTGCACTCTAGGTAACTTCTAGCTTGATAGAAACACAACACTAGGAAAATCTCCTGAGATGTGTTACCAATGAGCAGACTGAAAGCAGATTTTTGTAGAAGAAGCTGGTATACAAAAGAAGAAAAAAAAAAAGACATACAGATGGATAGATAGATAGATAGATAGATAGATATGTAACAGTACTAATAGTGTTTGACCCTATCCTCTCTGTAAATGCAGATGAGACAACATTTATACTGGACACTACAGGTTAATGATGGGCAGGACTACTTTTCTATATGTGGTCATTTAATATATGCCATTAAATCCTACCTACATTGCATTAGATGTTGACATACAGGAGAACAAGCTGGTGATTAGCTTAAATCAGAATAATTTTAATAGTGATAGTATGGTCTTTACAACAGTGCTTTTTTGTTTGTTTTTTTTTGGATACAGAATGGGATGCATTTCTCCTGTGATACAAAACTCTGTCAGCTGTTCAAATGTATCTCTCTGCTGATACACAGGCCCTAAATAGAAATTTTCTTTTTCAGTGTAATAATATTTGATACCTATTCCTCACCATTTACACAGATGAACACCTCTCTTGAGAAACATTTTTCATGGAAATATCTTTTAGTCTTTGTTTCTTGAAGGTTTTCAGTTTCCCAAAAGCTGCTTAGGAGAATACTTGGATACTTCTAACTCTAAAGTTGTTTTCAGTCATTTTTCTTAATTATTCAGTATTTCTGATACTTTTGCTATTGGGAATTCACAGTGTAGGTGCTTGTATTCCCCCCCCCCAAGCTATATTTGACTGGAATAACTGAACTGTCAGAGACTTTGACTATGTTTAAACTAGAAACATTAACCAGTGTAGCAATACTGGTTAGGGGCCTGGTGTTTGCCTGGAAGCAACTACGTACTCGTAAGGTTATTTATAACACATAAATGGCTTCTGCTTTCTTCATCTACGGAGACAGAATAAATAACACCAGAAAATCTGATCTGTTTACAATATAAATTATACATACACTAGAAAGACTTACTTAAATATCCTCAAATCTTGTCATATTTGTTTGAATTTTATAAGATTTGATTACTGATATCTTCATATATAATCCAGAAAGCAAAGGAATAAATCAGTTGAATACAAAGAATAACAAAGTATCCATGCTTCAGTAGCACACAAATGAAAGCTTGGTTTGTGTTTACTATTATGCTTATATAATTTTGTAGTTCTTTATAGCAAATGTCTAATTACATAAGAGCAAGATTTTCTTCAATACTCCCCACTGGTATATTATTACATGCATCTATCAGCAGCTTGCACTAAAGATGAATTGGGATAATCAGTACAAGCATCCCACTAGATTGACTTATTGGAACATTACTGCATCTGACTGAGGCCTCACAAGGATTTATATCTCAAAGGTAACAAGGAGGCAGCCAAATAGAGATTGTATTTAGCTAAAGAACAAATGGCGTGTTTGTGCCTGATTGCCCCCCAGAGAGTATTTTTGTTTCTGAGTCCCTGACATACTGGAGATAATGATAAAAGGCTGAAAGTAATTACAAGGGATCTACTTTGTTTAAAATACATAATACTGCAATGCTTAGTTTTACAATAACAGTACTAATTTCTTAGTATAAATCTTTGGTAAGCCATATTGCTTACACTAAAACACAACAACAACAAAATGTTATGGTTTGTTATTTAAACCACTATGCTAATACCAAGTAGCTGTTGCTAGTCACCCTGTGAATTTTAACCTGACAAAACAAGTAAAATTTAAGTACTTTTTAAAACTTATACCATGGGTCTACTGAAATATTTCATTCTAAGTCTTCAGATAGGCTATTTTATAGATGAGTTGTGCCTGACCAATCTGGTGGCCTTCTATGATGGAGTGACTACATGAAGAAAGGTTAAGAGAGTTGGGGCTTTTCAACCTGAGGAAGAGAAGGCTCCAGGGTGACCTTATTGCAGCTTTTCAATACTTAAAGGGGCTTATAAAAAAAATGGAGAGCAACTTTGCTCAATCAGACAATGACAGGACAAGGGGGGATGGTTTTACACTAAAAGCTGTGAGATTTAGAGGTTAGGAGGAAATTCTTCCCTCAGAGGGTGGTGAGGCAGTGGAACAGGTTGCCCAGAAAAGTTACAGATGCACCATCCCTGAAGGTGTTCAAGACCAGGTTGGACAAAGCCCTGGGCAACCTGATCTAGAGGGTGGCATCCCTGCTCACGGCAGGTGGGTTGGAACTAGGTGATCTTTAAGGTCCCTTCCAAGCTGAGCAGTTCTATGATTTTCCTTATGTTTCATGATTACAAACACTTTCATGTACGCTGATTTTCATTTTCAGAACTGGGTCCTGTGAAACTAAAGTGAAAAGCCTGGAAAAGTTCCTGTTTGCTGCTCTGTTCTTGGCCTGAGAGAACAATTTGCATTCTGCTTTCCCTGCTACACTCCCACAGGAGAGACATTCATTTTCCATGGTATGCCACAGTAATATAATACAAAATAAGGCTTAATCAGGGGTATAACCATGCCAGCACAGGCTTCCAACTGTTTCATACAGTTCTGTAGATTTCAAGGGACTTGGCAACCTTTTTCTAAGTTGCACCAGCAGGTGCAGGATGATGAGACAGTTCTGACTGGAGTAATCAAGGAGAAGTAGAAGTCAGTGTGTGTGTACTTCTGCTGCTGGAATGAGCCAGCTGTGGCTGAATGAGTTAAAAGGGTAGCATAGCTGAGCCTCAAAGGCAGGATGTTTTAGCTCAGATGTGTTTTCTTCAAAAGAAGATGCATTGTTTCTAGGCCTGAGTGTAGTCCCACAAGTTGCTTCCCTGTGCCATATAGACTTGTGAGCCATATCTCTGCTAGCTCAGGGACTGCTGATCTGCATTTCTTTTTGTAGTGTAGGTATGCTTTGCAAGGAATTATGAGCATCTGCTGCTTTTCTCACAAGCCCAGCTTAAAATTCTGTCAAATACACTTGCTTCTGTAGAAATGCTGACCTTTTCAGTTTACAGGCACACACACATACTCATCATCATTTTGTTACTATCAGGAGTAGCTGTCTGTGAAGTTTTGCATCTGTGGAAAGCAATTCTGTGAGGGATTTCCTCTCATAGAGGAATATAGGAATTGGTTGTATTCTCTATCCAGTCATTTTCAGTAGTTCCTTCTTTTAAAAGTAAGTTGGTAAAAGTCTTCATACTGATTCCTTTTTCACAATAAAGCCTTCAACAGCATAAGAAATTGGCAAATAGGGTTTAAGTGTAATCCCTGACAGGACTATTGGAAACTTATAAAAGCTCAGCACAGTGGTGAAAACAAAAATAAACAGAAAACTAGTACTGCAAAACAGCCAGGAGCTGAGGAGGAGAATTAAGGGTTTTAAGGAAAAGGACATCATTAAAGTTGTTTGGACCTTCTTCATCCAGGGGAAAAAACAAACAAACAAAAAATTTCTTAACAAAATTCTTGTTTTCCTTTCTCTTTTTAATTCTTATTGACATTTCTTTTTTTTCCAAGAAACTGATTTCTATTTTTTATTTTTTTCCCCAGTAAATTAAATTCACTGGTGAGTAGATGTCACTACTGAGGCTGGACAAGGCAAGGAAAACAAACAGGCTGTTGTGTCTACAGTGCGTACGTTTCCTTCTTGTCTGCATGGTATCTGATCCCTGCTTTGTCACCTTTAATGAAATGGTATAACTCTGAGATGAGAAAGAATCTTCCTCCATATAAACAAATTATATGCCAGAATAGCTAGAGGCAGTTTCTTTCAGTGACCTCTTTCCCTTTTGTGTCTTCTAGAATTAGCTTTTTAATAGAGGAGTATCTTCATGACTTTCCTTCCTGAGCACTTCAAGCAGTATTTCAGAAAACATTTTATTTTAATCTCCATCGGAAGGTTAGTCCTCAAATGTGTGTCCTGTACAATAGACATTTATGGACAGATGCTTCCAACTGTAGCTATAACTTTCTCTCATCAATAAATACAGAACTTTTCAAAATGTTCATTGCAATCATCACTTTGCTCTGTGTGAAAACCCAACGTTATTAAATAGCCAGCTGCTGATGCTCTTGTCAGAACCTCTCTCACCTGGCAAGTGTATGTTATGTGTTGGTGCTAGTCTGTGGCAAGAATATTGACAATTTCAAGGACATCGAAGACTTCCTTCATTTCTCCTCTTCCTATCTGGGTGTCTAACTCTTGTTTTTTGCATGAACCACAGCAGACACAACTGTAAAGTCATAAGGAGAATTAGAAATCTATTATTTCAAAGATTTTAACAGAGAGTTTAAACACAATTACTTTTAGTGACATTATGAAGAAATTCATAAGACATCTAAGTACAAAGAAATTGTGAAATCTTTTGTCTGTTCTTACTTGGTGTGGAAGGAAAAATGTTTGTTAGAGATCAGCATAGTCCATGCAACAAGTATTGCATTGCCATTTCTGTCCCAATGTGAATGGCATATCAGTATACATTTGTCCTTTCTTTTGTTTTCAGCTCCATCTTTACATTTTGTTTTGTTTTCTCTTCTAATTTTAATCTTGTCAGGTTTAAAATCAATTCTAACTGGGAAATTTTACACTCCTTTATGATACCAGCAAATAACTTCCTATAGAGCTTAAAATTTCAACGACTGGTTTGTTCTAGTAGGTGCTACAATAATGCCTTTGAAAATGGTAGATAGACAATAAGTGCATTACCTGTTCTTGACTTCGTTATATATGGTACTTGACTGACTGTGTAGGCATTCTTTTTTCCCCACTCAAAGTCAGTCTGTAATTTATAAGAAAATCCATTCAGCTTTATTCAGCTTAAATAGTTGTAGTCATTTTTTTGTTTCATTTTGTTTTTGTTTTGTTTGTTTGTTTTTATTGTACAGAGGAATAGGCTCGATATAATCAGCCCTTTCCTGACTATCTTTACATCAAGTAATTAGTATGCTGTCTCTGTCATATTTTAGATCATGTAATTGTCAAATTATTTCATTTCATGGATGTAGAAATGCCAGGAAGAGGAAGTGAAGTGATTTGTCCAAGGTAACTAAGCAATTTAGAGCAGTGGAGTCAGAACAGTAACAAAAGGCTTCTGAGACTCGTTACTTCTCTGTCTACTGGTGTGTTCAGCCTCTTTGCTAGAGCAAATTGAAGTTACTTGTGACTTTTTTTACACTGCAGAGCCAATATAGCTCTCAATGAGTGAACAGGGCTTGGTTCCAGCTGGCACATCATCAACCAAATTCCTAACAACAGTTAGATTTCAGGGTCTTTGTAGGAGATGTGTGAGCCAGAGAAAATCCAGCTTCACTTTCAGACTCTAAGATGAGTTTGAGAAACGAACAGTTAGACGAAAATACCACAGCTTTTTTACATTTAAACTGAGAGCTGAGCAGATGTAATATGGAAATCATTGCAAGAGAAAAAACTAGAAACTCACAATTCTTTTTTTTCTTTTCTTTTTCCCCAAAATATTTTTTTGTAATTATTTATTTATTTGTTTTGGTTTAACCACACTCAGGGCAAAGCCACACTTCAAGCTGCCTTAGTCTGATTACATCTACATATCTACATTTTTTTTTCAGCCTACTAACCATACACATAATAAATTAAATCCTCAAAATGTCAGGGGATACTTGCCAAAAAAAAAAAAAAAAAAAAAAAAAGCTCTAAAGCTCTTTAACTCTATTTTAATAATATTTCAGAAAATCAAAGAAAAAAGTAAAACTACAATCTACTTTTCCTTATATCTAAAGTTTGCTTAAAGCCAAGCCAAATATTTTTAGGAACAATTCATCTGACAAATTTAGCTCTTGTGTATCATTCATGGAAAGATTATGCATCTTTTTAATCATTTGTTCACTATCTATAATTGTTTGAACATTCTGTAGAAGTGAAAAACTGTGGATTATGACAGCTGCCAAGACCAAATGTTCAATAATCTCTTAAGTCATAAAGCTTTAAGGAGATGAGAGTGAAGAACAAAACACTTCTGTTCTATTTTTCCTTTTAGTTTGACTTTTAAAGGTTGGCCAATATAATGTTTGTAAAGGTTCTCCAAAACTACAGAGATTAGATTTAAAAATATATTATTTTTATATACACCCAGTTATGTATGGATGTAAGATATGTTGTATTTTGTATTTATATATATATAAATATGTTAGAATAAAAGATGTGATGAAACATGAGATTGTTTAATTGTTACTTATTTTCAAGGTAGGGAATTTAAAAACATTAAACACTGAGTTGTGAAAAATAACACATGTTGGCAACTTGGAGACCATCATAAACACTTATGTTTATTATTCTCTGATCAGTCATGTTAGTCATTCATCAGCTTGGTGATATCGTGTTTCTGTTTCCAGATATATATAACAGTAATAGAGGGCAGTTGCAAGCAATCAAATGGATTCTAATTAAGGAAAGAAATGGTGTGCAGATCTTTGGTTTATTTGTTTGTTTGTTTGTTTGTATCCTGTATGCCTATATTTTGCATTGAACATCTGTTACTGGAAGGAATGAAGAATGAGTTTAATCTTGATGAGCCTGGGCAAACACTTCCATTTGGTCCAATTAGCCAGAATACATGATATCAAATTTATGCTAGCTTCTACTTTTTTTATATTCCATGCAGAAGAACAGACAAAGCCTGATCTGGCATAGAGCTGCTGATAAAACCTTAATCCATCAGGGTGCTTGAATATATCTGAAAAGGCAGAATAAAAGCGAACTGGACTGGCACTTTGCATCATGTAGCTATGCTACTTTTGATCTGTCACCAGAAACCAAGAAGTTTAACATATTGCCAAAGCATGGCCAAATACAGCTTTGACTGAGATAGACATTGGAGGAGGCAGTGTAGCCAGCCCTGTGCAGCTGTACTACTATGCTGATAACACTATCTCACCTTCTGAGCACTTAGCTTAGTATTTCAATGACAACTCACTGTGATATATGGACATAGTGTTCTGGGACATGACTGAACAGCTTGATTTTGGCTGCATGCTAGCAAAAGAAAATACATTTTTGCTTTAGCCTCAGACTGTCCTTCCTCATAACTGGAACACAGAATTTTGTCATTCTTGGTTTAGGTTCTGTCTTCAGACAGAACATTTTAAGTATAAAAAATAAAGATTAGGACCAAATCTTCTCCTTTTTTTTTTTTTTTCTCTCTCTAAATATAATCTTAAACCAAAAAGATTGGACACTTACAATGTTAAAAAAAAAAAGAAAAAAATAGTCCTAAGACTGTAAAAAGTTTTTGTACTAGCTTTCCTGAAATGGTTAGTGAAATGCCAATAATTACCTGTCATGATCGTTAGTGGCATTGCTCACAGCTGATTGATATAACTAGTTTGGTACTTCAAATGATCCTCAGAAACAGCAGATAGAATAACTGAACCAAGATAAACAGTGATTATACTTAAAAGCTACAGTCATCCAGTGAGGGCAAGGAAATAATACTTGATTTTTCAATGATTTATTAAAAATGTTAAATATTTAATACTTACTGGCCAAAAGTAAACAATCAATATTTAATTTAAATCACTTTAGGCAATATATTCCAGACATCTGTACTGAACACAACGAACACTTTAATCAGAATTGGCTTGAAAATACTTTATGAACAGAAAACTCAGTTTTTATTAGATAATATATTCACTAAAATTTTTTTTCATCTGCTTCATGCTGTGGCTGGCGATTTTACATCTGTGAAAGTGTGGGTGAAATCATATCCTCTACCTTATACTTAACTGCTCATAGTCTCACAGACACTGAGTACTTAATTGCTCATAAAGATCTCCGTAAATCTTTGTGTGTATTTTGTAAGACATACTAGAAGTAATTCTCTTGTTTAGAGCTAAAAAATAATAGGTAGAGCCATAAACACACACAAAAAAGTACCAGATATACAATCATCACTCAGTCAGATAATCAGAGCCCTGCTTTTGACATGCAGATCATGTATAAAAACAGTTACCAAAAATTTCTGCCTCATCCTTTTTCCCAGTGACATTTACTTTCAGAAATACTGAAACACATCCTATGGAAACATTTCTGCTTCTTCTAAACTGTGAAATGACCATTTATTTGTGTTAAAACATCATTTTGATTGCATAGAATGACAAACGTATCTCTGTATGCACCCAAAATGTTCCAACAATGGTTCTGGTGACAACACAGCTATTCAGTAACCAGCAGACTGTTCATGCAACACCACTCTGCAGTTTCTAGAACTTATTTCTTCTTCTTCTCTTGGTTAGGAGGAAAGAAAAAAAAATAATAATGGTCAGTGTCTAACTGGCGCTCAACAAATATATTTGATCCAGTTCAGTGCTTCTACATCCATTGTAATGAAGTGTTTCAAAATATGAAACAGATTATCACTGTGATGGATTTTGTTTAGATGCTGACGCTCTGCCAACATGCTGAAGATGGAAAATTATTTGGTGAGAACAATTGATCTTGAAAGGGGTCAAACTGCTCATTGCATTCGGATATTAGACTGATTTAGTTTGTTAATGCATTTGTACTGCATAAATAAATCTTTCAAATAAACTGTTTTGATTCATAGATGAATGTTTTAATAGAGTTACCCCAACAGTTGTTCTACAACACAAATTCTTTCATTTACTCTCTCAGTTTAAATACCACATGGCACTGTTTTCTCTGCCAGTTACAGGGTATTCAATGTGTTTTGTACAATATTATAATTTAGAACCATGGGCTTATTCTGTTTTTCTGTAACCGAACCTCAATGCTTCCCAGCTGCAAATGGTTGAATCTACTCTAAGCAAATCTTCAAGGGCTGTGTCTGTTTATTTGGAGCTACCACCTGTTAAACAGGTCTCTAACAGGGACCTGCAGAGCATGCTAACAGCTCACCATACCAATAGGGACAGAGGTGATACGTCTGTTTGTATGGCTAAATCACAGGCAGGAGGGCAAATATTTAATGATATGTTTCATGTTAGCGCTTAACAGGAGAGACAAAAGTGGCTTCTCGGTTGGACAAGGAATGTCAACGGCCAGACAGGTTCAGCTGTATAAACCTGAGCAAGTTTCAACATTTGGCCTGTTACATGATTCTTGCATAGTTTTCGGCAAAGGCTGTTGGTGCTTGCAGGAATGGTCTCTGTTCTGTGAGCACAGGGTAATATGGCAGAGTACAGCCTGCACATATGGTGAGACACAACAAACAGATTTGTTGCTAATTTTATAAAAAAACAGAAATGTGAACCTCAAATGAACATATTCTAAGGAAGTGAGTAGCTTTGGGAGTGAAGTGCTTCATCTTCCATAAGGAGGTTCTGATATGGCTCTAGAAACCTAACTAAAAAATCATTACTTTTTACTAGGGTGTGTCCTCCAAGAGTTACTTGCTTTATTAGGTTAGTATACTTTTCTACTTGGTGCAGCATATGGGCCTGTGGTGGTTTTACTCAGGTGGGCAGCCAAGCTCCACCACAACCACTCTCTCACTACCCCTCCTCAAAGGGAAAGGGGGAGAAAATAAGATGCAAAGGGTTCAAGGTTGGAGATAAGGACAGGGAAAACAGTCAGCAATTACCATGACGGGCAAAACAGACTCAGAGTACGGAGACAGTAGCATTTATTGCCTATTACTAAAAGGCTAGAAAAGTGAGAAAACAAAGGAAAGAAACTAAAAATACCTTCTCTCCATCCACCCTCTTCCACCTCCTCTCCATGAGCAGTGCAGGGGAATGGGGGAAATGAGGGTTGTGGTCAGTCTATAGTGCTTCGCCTCCACCGCTCCTTCTCAGTCACTCTCTTCCCCTGTGCTGTGGGGTCCCTCCCACAGGATGCTGTCCTTCCCAAACTGATCCTATGTGGGCTTCCCACATGCAGCAGCTCTTCAAGAACTGTTCCAAATATGGATCTGTACCATGGGGGTCCATCCATCAGGAGCACACTGCTCCAACCTGGATCCCCCACGGGCAGCAGCTCCTGCCAGGTCACCTGCTCCTGTGTGTTCTCCTCTCCATGGGCTACAGGTCCAGCAGGGGTTCTCCACAGGCCACAGCCTCCTTCATGGCAGTTCCACCTGCCTGTGGTCTCCTCCATAGGCTGCAGCATGGAAACCTGCTCCACCGTGGTACACCATAGGCTGCAGGGGGGACAACCTGCTTCACCATGGACCTCTACACAGGCCGCAGCGGAACTTCTGCTCTGGTGCCTGGAGCACCTCTCCCCCTCCCTCTTCACTGACCTTTGTGTCTGTAAGGCTGTTTCTCACTCCTCTCTCTCCCAGCTGCTGTTCCCCCCAACATTTTTTTTTTTTCTGTTTCTTAAATATGTTCTCACAGAGGTGCGAACAATACCGCTTATTGACTCAGCTCTGGCCAGCAACAGGGCCTTTATCTAACATGGGGCAGCTTCTGGATTCTTCTCACAGAAGCCACAGCATGCTAACAAAACCTTGCCACGTAAACCGACTACAGGGCCACAGATTCTGATCAGCTGTATGCTTTTTCACTTGTCCCAAATCAATATACAGAAGCACTTAATTTGGTACTTTTTAGCTCATATACATCTATTTGCCTTGTGTGTAGGGCCAGAAGGTGCAGACTTAATAACTTTGTGTAAAGAAAAAAATCTCGAATAAGCAGAACAGGAAAAAAAGTTTTCCTACAGTTACTCCATGTATTGCATATAGTGTATGTCCTATATGCACAGAACATAATGCATATAATCAAATGCAAGTATGATGGTCTCATTTCATTATTAATTTGCAATAACATTGTAAACTACTTTACTGAAATTGTATTGGCCACTAGAAGTGTTTTTGAGAGGTGACTACATAGCTTTGGGATATGGAAAGGAATCTGCATATGTACTTTTTAATGTCTAGAACCTCTAACACAGTTACTAGTAGCTCAGTTGTAACTACAACCACAGAACTGAAAACACAGTCCTGTTGAGTGAAAGGTATAATTTTTCTTGTTTGTAATAACTGTGATCTTATTTCTTCTGGTGGTGTGGAGAAGGATGAGACAGTTGTATTCAAATTTCAGGTTAATTAGAACGTTTTCATTTGGTAGTATTTGCCTACTTCTTAGGATCATGCAGAGTTCTGCAGATTTTATTGGACTCATGATAGCATGTTCTTCATTAATTATACTTTCTGCAGTACATGACTGCTGTAAGGTATTTTAGAGGTAAAGAAAATTATTTTTATGTCAAATAGGTATGTGAAGTGGCCAGTCAATACTGTTCATTGGATTGCTGTTGGACTGAAGAGAAGTAAGGAATATTTTAGCCATGTAAAAAGAGTAATACTTTCCAGTTGTTCCACAGAGAAGATTTTTTATGCTTTATTAGATCTATGGGTTGGGTATACTATTTTTTTCCATCCACTATCTACAATTAATTAAACATTTAACTGCAGTTTAATTACATTCCTTTAGGTGACAGCTTTCCACTTTTTCATGAACCAAGTATTATTTTCCTATTCGTGGAAGTTAGGTAAATGCAAAATTCAAATCTTATTTCAGAGTCTGTTTAAAACTCTTCTTTTAAGTAGAAAGACTACATTTATAATAGTTTCATTTTTATTCAGAAGGGATTGTGTGATATAGCTAAAATACCCAAAAAGATGTTTGATTCATGAGCATCAAGTCTCAGTTCATCATTAAGTCCTTTATGTAACCTCTAGGAGTACACACCTGTGGTTAACTTGAAACATGCAGCTCTGATTTAAACCCAGCTGTGAAACTCTAATTTAGAAAACTCTCTACAGAGAAACATTTTGTGATCAAACATTTGCACATATACCTTGACATTTCTTAAAAGAATGGATATTAATCTGGGAAACAAACAAACCTTTCTACATAAATTTTTGTGGAATCTTGCATGTTTAATAAAAATGAAGAAGCAGGCAGGAAAAAAATATTAAAAGAATGTTGTCTTCTTCTGTTTAGTGAATATCTAGCTGCTATTGATACAACTGTAATTAGATTTTTTTAATGTAATTATTTTTAAAGTGGGTTGATATTATTTAGTATTAATTCTTTTGATTTTAGTGCAATGTGTTTTGATTAGTATGATCTATATTAAATTCACACACACACACACAAAGTCTATTTAACGCATTAACTCCCCATGACAAATGGTTTAATACAGACGAAGTAGTCATTGGAATATTTCCTGGAGCCACAAGAAGCTGCTAGCTTATCAACTGGAAACAAAGCAGCATCATAAAACATTTCTCAGCAAAGCCAAGGAGAACGATTTGATACCTAAACCCTCCAATAACTGAAAACATACAACCCATATACTTCTGAATTATAGCTTGACTAATCTCTTATGCAGTAACTTTTTTTTCTCCCAGGTACTCTCTATACTGCTACAAGGGCGTTTGTGAGTTAGTAGGGTGCTTTAATATAGAGTCATAGAATCATTGGGGTTGGAAAAGACCTCCAATATCATCTGGTCCAACCATCACCCTACTACCAATGTCACCCACTAAACCATGTCCCTAAACACCGAGTCCAACCTCTCCTTAAACATCCCCAGGGGCAATGACTCCACCACTTCCATTGGCAACCCATTCCAATGCCTGACCACTCTTTCTGATTAGAAATGTCTCCTAATTTCCAACCTGAACCTTCCCTGGCACAACTTGAGGCCGTTCCCTCTAGTCCTATCACTAGTTATCTGTGAGAAGAGGCTGACCCCCAGCTCCCCACAACTTCCTTTTGGGTAGATAGAGAGAGCAACAAGGTCTCCCCTGAGTCTCCTCTTCTCCAGACTAAACAACCCCAGGTCTCTCAGCTGTTTCTCATAGGACTTGTGTTCCAGGCCCTTCACCAGCTTCGTAGCCGTTCTCTGGACACACTCCAGGGCCTTCTTGTAGTGAGGGGCCAAAACTGAACACAGTACTCAAGGTGTGCCTCACCACAGCAGAATACAGGGGGACGATCACCTCCCTGGTCCTGCTGGCTACACTATTCCTGATACAAGCCAGGATGACATTGGTCTTCTTGGCCACCTGGGCACACTGATGGCTCATGTTCAGGTGAACATCAATCAGCACCCCCAGATCTTTACCTCTGCACAGCTTTCGAGCCACTCTCCCACAGGCCTGTAGTGCTGCATGGGGTTGTTGTGGCCAAAGTGCAGGACACGGCACTTAGCCATATTGAACCTGATCCCATTGGCCTCTGCCCATTGACCCAGCATGTCCAGGTCCCTCTGCAGGGCCTTCCTACCCTCCGGCAGATCAACACTTCCCCTCAGCTTGGTGTCATCTGCAAGCTTACTGAGGGTGCACTCAATTCCCTCATCCAAATAATCAACAGAGATATTAAAGAGGATAGGCCCCAACACCGACCCCTGGGGAACACCACTGGTGACCCGTCACCAGCTGGATTTCACTGCATTCACCACTACTCTCTGGGCCCGGACCTTCCAGCCAGTTTTTAACCCAGCAAAGCGTGTACCTGTCCAAGCCATGGGCTGCCAGCTTCTCCAGAAGAATACTGTGGGAGACCATGTCAAAGGCCTTGCTGAAGTCTAGGTAGACTATGCCAGCAGGCTTTCCCTTATCCACCAGGCAGATTCCCCGGTCATAGAAGGAGATGAGGTTGGTCAGACAGGACTTGCCTTTCATGAACCCATGCTGGCTGGCCCTGATCCCCTGGTTGTCCCACATATGCTGCGTGATTGCATTCAAGATCACAGAATCACAGAATGTTGGGGATTGGAAGGGACCTTGAAAGATCATCTAGTCCAATCCCCCTGGTGGAGCAGGAACACCTAGATCACATCACACAGGAATGCATCCAGGCAGGTCTCCAGAGAAGGAGACTCCACAACCCCCCTGGGCAGCCTGTTCCAGTGTTCTGTCACCGTCACCATAAAAAAGTTTCATCTCATATTTAAGTGGAACCTCCTATGATCCAGCTTGCACCCATTGCCCCTTGTCCTATTATTGGATGTCACCCGGAAGATCCTGGCTCCGTCCTCCTGACACTTACCCTACACGTATTTATAAACATTAATAAGGTCAACCCTCAGTCCCCTCTTCTTCAAGCTAAAGAGTCCCAGCTCCCTCAGCCTTTCCTTGTAAGGGAGATGCTCCACTCCCTTAATCATCCTCGTGGCTCTGCACTGAATTTTCTCAAGCAGTTCCCTGTCCTTCTTGAACTAAGGGGCCCAGAACTGGACACAATACTCTAGATGTGCTCCCACCAGGGCAGAGTAGAGGGGGAGAAGAACCTCTCTCGACCTACTAACCACACCCCTTCTGATACACCCCAGGATGCCATTGGCCTTCTTGGCCACAAGGGCACAGTGCTAACTCATGATCATCCGGGTGTCCACCAGAACCCCCAGGTTCCTCTCCCCCTCACTGCTCTCCAGCAGGGTAGTCCGCAACTTATACTGGTGTCTGGGGTTGTTCTTGCCCAGATGCAGGACTCTACACTTGCCCTTATTATATTTCATTAAATTTCTCCCTGCCCAGTTCTCCAGCCTGTCTAGGTCCTGCTGGATGGCAGCACAGCCATCCGGCATGTCAGCCACTCCTCCCAGTTTAGTGTCATCAGCAAACTTGCTGATGGCACACTCCATTCCCTCATCCAAGTCATTGATGAATATATTGAATAACACTGGTCCCAGTACCAACCCTTGAGGGACTCCACTAGTTACAGAACTCCAACTCGACTCTGTCCCATTAACCATAACACTCTGGTTTCTCCCCTTCAATCAGTTTACAGTCCACCTCACTACTTGATCGTCCAAACCACACTTCCTCAGTTTAGCTGCAAGGATGCTCTGGGAGACGAGGCTTTACTGAAATCAAGGGATACCATGTCCACTGCCTTTCCATCATCTATCCACCCGGTTATATCCTCATAAAAGGCTAAGATGACCTGTTCCATCACCTTTCCTGGCACCCAGGTCAGGCATACAGGCCTGTCCCATGTCCTCCTTATGACCCTTCTTATAGATGTGTGTCACATTAGCAAGTCTCCAGTCATCTGAGACCTCTCCGGATGACCATGACCGCTGATAGATGATGGTAAGCAGCCCAGCAATCTCATCCGCCAATTCCCTCAGCACCTTCGGGTGGATCCCTTCTAGTTGCATGGACTTGTGACAGTCCAGGTGGAGCAGCTGGCCTCTAACTGTTTCCACCTGAACTGTGGGGGGTTTATTCTGCTCTCCATCCCAGACTTCCACATCAGGAGGCTGAGTACTCCGAGGATAAGTGGTCTGGCTAGTAAAGACGGATGTAAAGAAGGCATTAAGAACCTCAGCCTTTTCCTTATCCTCAGTAGTTGTGTTCCCCCTTGCATCCAGTAAAGGATGGAGATTCTCCTTAGCCCTCCTCTTACCAGTAATATATTTATAAAAACATTTTTTTGTTATCCTTAAGCATAGTAGCCAGGTTGAGCTTGTGCTGGGCTTGGGCCTTCCTGATTTTTTCTCTGCGTATGCTGGCACCTTCCTTGTACTTTCCCTGAGTTGCCTGTCCCTTCTTCCACCAGACATAAACTCTCTTTTTCTCCCGGACACTCAGCAAAAGTTCCCTGTTCGGCCACTCCTTTCTTCTTCCCCGCCGGCTCATCTTACGGCACATGGGGACACCCTGCTCCTGCTCCTTTAAGACTTCCTTCTTGAGGATCATCCAGCCTTCCTGGGCCCCTCTGCCCTTCAGACTGACTCCCAAGACCCTCCCTACCAGTGTCTTAAACAATTCAAATTTTGCCCTCCGGAAGTCCAAGGTAGCAGTTTTACTGAACCCCCTCCTGACTTCACCAAGAATAGAGAAATCTACCATTTTGTGGTCACTCTGCCCAAGACAAATCCCTGCCACCATATCTCCCACCATCCTCCTCTGTTCATGAACAGCAGGTCTAGCGGGGCACCCCCTCTGGTAGGCTCACTAACCAGCTGAGTCAGGAAGCTGTCTTCCACACACTCCAGGAACCTCTTAGACTACTTCCTCAGGGATGTATTGTATTTCCAGCATATGTCTGGGAAGTTCAGGATAAGCAAAGTTAATTTCCCCGATGCCAAGTCCCTCCCCTCACACCAGTGCAATGTGAAAGTTAAATAGGTGGGAACTGACTTTTTTTTTTTTTTTAATCTTTCTTGAAGTCGCATTAATATTTATTTACAAGTTTACTCTTCAAGTGAAGTTAAATTTATGAATGAAATTATACAAAAGAGTACGAGTACAGTTACGAACATTTTGTCATTAATCATTTCCCAATTTACATCAGATGGGGAACATGATCAATCAGGTAGAATATTAAAACTTGGTTTTAGTTAAATCAGTTAAATTTGATGAGTCACTAGCAGCAGAAAATTAGCGTCTAACCTATTCTTTAACCTGCATGGCATAAGTGGGTGTTCTCAATATGGGACTACCTAGGTCACAGAAAATGCTGTCACGGCTGAAAGGATCTGGCAGCTGTGATGAATGAAATTCTGAAGACTCACTGTATAGTAGCATCCAGATAATTAGGAGCTTTTCAGAGCTTTCTGAACATCTTAAAAACAGAGATTGGGATGCAAATCTCCTAAAAGGCAATTCTAGCCATTATTTCTTATTAGATCACAGAATGGCTGAGGTTGGAAGGGACCTCCAGAGATCGTCTAGTCCAACCTCCCTGCCAAGCGGGGTCACCTAGCACACATTGCACAGGATTGCATCCAGGAGATATTTTGAATATCTCCAGAGAAGGAGACTCCACAGCCTCTCAGGGCAACCTGTTCCAGCGCTCTGTCACCTGAACTGTAAATAAATGTTTTCTCATGTTCAGCCACAACTTCCTGTGTTTCATTTTAGGCCTGTTGCTTCTTGTCCAGTTGCTGGGCACCAATGAAAAGAGTTTAGCCCCATCCTCTTGACACTTTCCTTTCAGGAGTGTGTCATTCCAAGTAGAATTTCCTACACTTATTATGTAGGAAATTCTACTTGGAATGATTTTAGGAACATAGGACTAGCAAATGTATAATGGATCAAGCTTTTTTCTCCTTGCTAAAACAAGCAACAAACATTCCCTTTATAGAATAAAATTCTATTTCAGGTCATCTGTCTCTGTTACAAGTCCTCCAAGAAAGTTTCACTACTTCATTCTCTCAGTAGGAAACCACCCTGTAATTTCCAGCACAATTTCCAATTTTATATATTACTGTGAAACAGGGCTTTATAATTTTGTACCAAGTACTGTTATTGATTAAGAATGGTTTTAAAACAGCAAAAATTTATACAAGATATTATGTCATTGTTCATATCAAGATTCTTCTAGTGATTTTTATTAGCACATTAACATCAAGAGAGATATTGTAGTGTGGGAGTTTATGCTTTCAAATTCTTTTTGAATTCATTTTAAAAAAGACATATGGCAGACACATTTTTGAAACTCAACTAAAACTCAAATATCAAATGACAGATAAAAATATTAACAAAATTAGTAGATTTTAAAAATCCTCTATTATGCTTGGATTAATTTATATTGTAATGTATCCAGCTCAGGATTTTATTGTGTTTAGTACTGATAACATTCATCTTACAAAAATAGTTTTATTCAGTAATTTGAATGCAAATAATTCATTTTGTTGAAAAGTAAGCATAATATATATATGAATGTATTAATATATTAATCTTTCAAATAAGAATGTGAAACTATATTGAATTCTGTCTATAGTATTTCTTGAAATAACCCGTGACAATGCCAAAAATAAAAAACAAACAAAAAAAAACAACCACAAACAGATAACAACACAAGCTCTTTTAACACAACCCAAGAGAAGAATAGCAGACGAACCTCACTTTTGCGGAAGATTTGGGGCAAAGTCTCCAAAGTCAGCAAAATTACAGGAGGGAAATAAAGTAACTGTTTTATTCACCAGAATATACTGTTTAGATGTCAGTGAGTTTCCTCAAGGCAAATACCGTAGTAAGGAGCAGATTTCTAAATAATATATTTTGCAGTCAGTTAAGAATCAAGAAAACTGAAAACCAACCAACCAACTAACCAAACAAACAAACAAACAAAAAAACAACCATAACCAAACAGAGCTTCCTTTCAGACTATAGTAACTGAAGTTAAGTGAGTTCTTAGAGGACTAGAAATCAGGCTGTGGATGGAGAATATATATATATATATTTTTTTTTTCCCCACATTTTTTTTCTGTTTCATATACTTTCTCTTTCCTGGTGCCTGTCTATGTTCTTGAATGAATAAATCCCATTCCTATTAAAACCTTTCTGACAGTAGTGCTGAGGTAACTGGAATTTAGTTGGTGTTGACAGAATGGTTAAGAATGAAGAACAATCTTTGCTACTAGTTCAGTTATTTTTCTTGGAGTTACATTCTACTTCAATATATTTAAAAAGTGTTTTTAGTGTTGCAAAAGCTCAGAAGCATATTCCTTGCTAGGTGTTGAACAGTATTTCTCCCAATCTTGTCTGTCTATCCTTGCACTCAAAGTTCCAGACAGTTTATAAAAAGCATCCTACTAACTTCTCTACTAACCGCTCTACTCTGCGCTGGTGTGGCCTCACCTCGAGTACTGTGTGCAGCTCTGGGCACCACAGTACAAAAAGGACATTAAACTGTTGGAGAGTGACTAGAGGAGGGCGACAAAGATGGTGAAGGGCCTAGAGGGGAAGACATAGGAGGAGCAGCTGAGGTCACTGGGCCTGTTCAGCCTGGAGAAGAGGAGGCTGAGGGGGGACCTCATCACAGTCTACAACTTCCTCGCGAGGTGGAGTGGAGAGGCAGGTGACCTATTCTCCGTAAACACCAGTGATAGGACCCGTGGGAACGGTGTTAAGCTGAGGCACGAGAAGTTTTAGGCTGGACATCAGGAAGAGGTTCTTCACCGAGAGGGTGGTTGCACACTGGAACAGGCTCCCCAGTGAAGTAGTCACTGCACCAAGACTGCCTGAATTTAAGAAGCGATTGGACTGTGCACTTAGTCACATGGTCTAAACTTTTGGGTAGACCTGTGCGGTGCCAGGAGTTGGACTTGATGATCCTTAAGGGTCCCTTCCAACTCGGGATATTTTGATTCTATGATTCTATAGAGCATCAATGTTGTGGATGGCTAAGACAATTCTCAAGTTGAGGTTTCCAAATGCCTAGAGAATGTGAAAGATTGAACTTTATAAGCAACCCCCCAAATAACATTTAGACAAATGCCAAAGTAAATGTTTAAAAAGAAAACCCAATTTTATCACAAAATACAACAGAACAGCTGTTTAAGGAGCAATACAGGAAGATAGACACTCTGTGTTTATGTAGCTAGAAATGTGTTAATTGGCTTTACATTTTTTCCTGCACTCTCTTCAGTTTATGAGATTTTCAAATTGAGCTAACTCAAGACGTTTCACATGTCTCCCCAGGGGCTGGAATATATTCTTTTGACAGCCCCTATCCTTGAGCTCATTTTACCCAAAATGAATATTGACTTGGGACATAGATCTTCCTTCCTGAGTAGAACTTCTGTTGAGTATAAATTCACCCTGGGGCTTCACACACCTCTTGCTCCTCCCCTGTACTACCAAATCCAATAACTTGGTGACTTGCCTCCTAAGACCTCAATATTCTGTTTATGGTGTATTTTCTTGATACAGATCCACAAATGTTATATAACAGTTACTTTTGAATGCTTTACTAATCATAAAAACATAATTATTACTATTTCAATATTAAGTGCAAAGAAAATGAAACTTTAGAAACAGAGATTGAACTATTAAGGGAATGGATACCTTTTCGGGACTTTGATTCCTAATTTTAGTAATCTTAAAGCACATCATATAAATGACTTACTGAACAATGGGGTAGAAATATCTGACAAACAGGTGAGTCTCTGGACCTCTGCAATGGGATTAAGGAGTCTTGTATAAAATTCCTATCTACAGCTCTGTAATCTCATTAATAAATGACTAAGTGATTAGGTCTACTTGCTATTACATGCTTTTGAGGCCATTTTCTAGTTTCATGTTCCCCAGGGAATGTCAAATAGAACATCTTTGGAAATTTTTTTAGTGATTTTTGCAAGAAACCTTGAACACAGTTTTCAGGAATAATGTGTCTTCCTTATCATGAATAGTTTGCTCTTCTTTTAGAAGTTTTGTTTCATGTGAGTTTTCTCCAAGGAAGATACTTTAGCTCCTAAGGTATAAACAGGGAAATTCAGAGTGACTGGAATCTGGTTTTAATACTGGTATTTGAGGGAGGAGCTATTGGAGCTATTCGGACCTCTAAGTTTTACCCAGGCCTAGTAAGAGAAAGCATACCAGGAAAACATTCAGTGATGAAAACTGAGTTTAATTCTAGTCTGTGAAAATAACATTATTCATTTAGAGAGACTTATTTTTATTTTTTGTTCTTTTCAGATATTTCTATATAATCTCTCTGTAAATTAATATATTTTTAAACATGCTTTTAAATTTCCTATTGTGCTTTATTTAGATTCTCTTTCAACATACAGGCAGATAACTAGAAACTTCAAGACTTTTCTGTACAAAGAAAGAAGAAAATGGGACTTCTTATTAAGAAACAAAATCATTTTCTCTAGTTATCAGTTATCTTTGCTTTTGTAGCACCCCAAACTCAAACTTCATTTAAACATATTTTGATTGAGTGGACTGCATGGGAGTAAGCAAGGACTGTTTGGTTAATTAAAATAAATAAATAAATAAATAATAAAAGTAAGGTTTAACTGAATTGTCCCTCTTACCAAGGCCAAGAGGAATTACTTAGGCACTTTAAGTAATGTAATTTTTAACCTTGCTTTTCCTCTCTTCTGATATTGCCTTTATGTTAACAGTGAATGGAGAAAGCCAGCACAAAATAAATTTAAAATAAACTTTTTGCCTCCCTGAGGCTTCAATCACTGACCTCTTGCTCTAGTATGATTGACTTACATCCCCACAAAGTAGAATTACATAGCATTACAAAAACAGAACTCATATCCAAAATATCATTCTATTTACATAGTCTGAATATTAGAGACAGCAAAATAAAAATAATATTGTTATAAAGCTTAATTCACGATGGTGGTAGAAATACCTGAACTGGAAAGAATAGTTTGTTTGTTTTGGCAGTTTCTGTGCTCAGATAAATTTAGAATACAACTACCTTTTCTTCAAATATATTTGGCACACTTAAGTATGGCACAGACTTGCTCACCACAAGATTACAGAGGCTAAAGCATGTAGATGTACATTATATTCAAATTATGTTGTAAAAAGTTTTATTCTTCAGAATCTCAGATTACTATTATATTTAGTTTACTTAGAAAACAATGTTTCTTTGTTCCTTTCAGTCTCAAAGGGCTGCTCTACCCTCTGGGATGTTGTCCATAGCTTGAAGGAACCACTATCCCGAAGGGAACTGTCTGTCTCATATTGTCCTTCAAGTCAGGGTGTGTACTGCAACACTTCTTGTACATCCAAACAACTCCATACTGCCTTCATCTTTTCTTAGAATTTAGAGAACAGAGATAGAGCAGACATGGTCTTGCACAGCTTACATGGAGAACCTGATATTCAAGGAGTAATAGTAGTTATCAAAGAGATGACTTTGTGCTCCCTCTTCCAGTAAAACACATCTGACACCGAATCATACATTTCATGAACACCTTCATTTAATGACTTACCAAATATTTGCAGAAATTAAGCACAGGAAAACGCTCACTAGAGTCAAAGCATAAATTTTAGCAGACACTAACAAGAAAAGCTTTTTTACACCTCGGATTTTTAAAATCAGGCTGGAGAAGTTATTTATGCATTGACAAACAGGCCAACAAAATGATATAATGTCCATGTTTATAATCTTTATTGTTCATAGTAACGTGATCCACTTGCTTTTCACTGCTGTGGGAAGTACAGAACAGCCATTAACAACATTTACTGGTCCATTAGCCTGGCTATAAGGATGAATTTCTTCATGGGGTTGCACAGCACAAAGTACCAATGAATCTGCATAGTGTAATGAAAGGAGTATATATAAAGCTAGAAACACAGGATTTAAGGTGAATTTCTCTCTATCCTAGTCAGGAAGGTACTGATTGTACATCTGAGTATCTTAGGCACACTGAATTGGCATAAGTTCCTGACTATTATTTTTTGTTCTACTTTGTTCTCATTTTATCTGCTGGAGAGAACTCGGGCTTTGTTGGGGCTCTAAGCAGGTTTCTACAGATTTGCCTGTCAAGAAATAATCCACATAAAATTATGATATTAATTGAAAAATAAAACATAAATTAAATATATCCAAATCTATCTCCCATGGGTTTTACATACTGAGTTTAGTTGAGTTACTCCACAAGTACATTGTTGGACATCACTAAACCCACAGAACTCAATGCAGAGCTAGTGGTTCTCTCCCACAGAGCTTTGACTCTCACATGACAAAACTAGAAGGATCATATAAGTCCGTTAGCCTTCTAGTCTCCAAAAGCAACTGTGCTGCTCAGCAGAACTGTATACATACTCTCAAATTAAAAAGTTTTTATTAAAAAAGATACTTCTGTGCTATTGGAAATCTCTCCACATACATAAAGATAGAAGGAGAAAAAAAAGAACATGAATTTGAGACTAATTGTAACTAACTCTCAGTTAATTTACATTTGAGGTAGATATTTGCAATGTTTATTTAAAATGTAGTGTATAATATGATTCTTGTAGCATTTTTCTCTAAAGATCTTTCAAAAAGTTGTGGAATTTTCTCAGTACTGCTGTGGAAACTTTCAGTGGAAACTTCCTTTTATGAACACTTATTCAAGATTACCACATGAAAGTCTTTCTTGCTGGTATTTCTGTCCAGGACTGGAATAAAATGTGTCAATATAACATGAGAAATTACATTCGTATTTCTATTTAATTCTCAAAGGCTAGAAATACTGTTTGCAGTGCTCTGTGAAAAGCTACAGAAATGGGACCTGCCAACAGAACCAGAACACATTTTCCAGAAATTTGTATCTAGAATGGTTTCCCTTGTCTCATTTGTCATATTTATTTTAATACAGTAGTACTCAGAGTAAGGGCTATAACCTCCAAAATTGCATTTTCAGCACGAATCCAAATCATTCTCTTTCTAGTTTTCCACTTGTGTGGGGAAAAAATAAAAAATAAAAAAATGTCGGGGTGTGGGGGAAAAGATCCTAATGGCATTTTTTCCAGGAGAAGAATACCCCACTATGCTGATTCCAAACCATCAGAGCAAAAACACTGTCAGTTCCTTCTACAGAGCACCTGTGAGCAGCCTTAAGTGGGAGGCCAAAAGCACAGAGTTGCAATTCCATGTTCGTAAAGACTTTTATATAGTGAATAATAAAATACTTGATTTAACACATGCTTTTACGCTATAGGGTAAAACTCTCTGGCATTATAGGCACCTTCCAGTTTCGGTACACATTAGGGGCTCAGGTATTTTGCTACTTTAGCAGCATGTAAAAGCAACATTGTTTAGGCAAATAACTGTGTGCTATTATCATTGTTACCACATGGAGATCATGTTATTTCTTTAGTACATGGTGTGGTATTTCCTGGTAATACCACAAATGGTGCCTGTCACTACTGAGTTATTGAGAGCTTTTGTGATATTTAGATTTTTTTTTTTTTAATTTTACATTCTGTTTACACTTTGATAGCTTTTCTAAAGTAAATAATAAACAGAGATGTCTTTTGTGCTATGTACATAAAAGGAAAGGCTTTGCCTGTTGTATGTTCTAGCTTCCCAGGACTCAGATCAGAGAGTTGGCCTAATCCACAATCACTTAAAAACAGATGTTTTCTTCTGGCACACAGGCTTGCAAAAGCAACAATGATATCCATCAGATGGTACTCAGGGAAGCTTTAGCAAGTTAAGTTAGATACCACAAATAAGTAGGAACAATGAACTGAAAATAAAACCTAAAAAGGAACCTTGATAATTAAGACAGATTTTTTTCCAAACATCTAATAGATATTCTGAGCTTAAATGAGGTTAATACAACTTTGGCAACAAGATGGAGAGTTGTTACACATATAACAACAACAACAACAACAAAAAGCAAAAAAATAAATAAAAAATAGCAACCAACTAAACAACCAACCAAAAAAGGTACTGCTATTATACAATCATAGAATGGCCTGGGTTGGAAGGGACCTTAAAGATCATCTAGTTCCAACCCCCCTGCCATGGGTAGGGATGTCACCCTCTAGATCACGTTGTCCAGGGCCTTGTCCAACCTGGTCTTGAACACCTGCAGGGATGGAGCATGCACAATTTATCTGGGCAACCTGTTCCACTGCCTCACCACTCTGAGTAAAGATTTTCCTCCTAATATCCTCTTTTAGTTTAAAACAATTCCCCTTTACCCTATCACATGGACAGATGCCCACGTAGAAAGCTACATCTCCATCTAGACTTGCAATGAGGTCTACCTGGAGCCTTTTCCTCTCCAGGTAATGAACTTTGTATTGAACATTGATTCTGTATAGCTTCTGACATAGTGAACTTAGAACAGCATGCCCCAGGATCATCCTCTGGCCCCTTGTATTCCATATGGATAAAACAGGATAAAGTGAAGGAAACTGGCATACGTGTAATATTTTTTCCTCTCCTTGTTCTCTTAAATCCTTTTGCACAGCTAGTTCCAAGTCATGCTGAAAAATCTAAGACACAAAACACAACTTACACTGAGTACATACGCTCACCATTTACGTGATAAAACTCAGCTTGAAGTAACCTCAAACTAAAAAAATCTGATTTAAAGACCAAGCTATTTACCTAAACCAAGAAACTCTATTAATTAATGAAAACTGAAGCTTTACATGCAGAATTTTTAGACCTTTGAATTGTGTCATTCATTAAAGCATTGCTTAAAAAAAAAAAAAAAAAAAAAAAAAAGAGAGAGAATGCAAATCCTTTATACTTGAACCATTGAACAAAAGAAAGCTCTAAATTTCAGGATGAGGGAAGTATACTTTTATTATTTAAATACTACACACATCAGCAGAATGCTTTTATTCAGAAAGAAAATTTAACTAAACAGAAGGACTCTGAGAATCAGATGAGTAGCTGTGAATAATTTTAAGAAAATTAATAACAGAGCTTGGAAAAAATGTTCTAAGAGGAAAATTCTTTAAAAAAATCCTCAAATAAATCAAAATTAAGAAAGAGAATAATAAAAAAAGGCTTTCAAAACTCCTTTTGCAAGCGAAGTTTTAAACTCCAAATAGAGAAATGTTAGAATCGATTAAAAGATTTTTAAAAGATTTTAAAAGATTTTTTGCTAAAGGTGATATAAAGTCCAAAGGAAGAAATATATGCAGGGTTCAACACAGCACACAGTTTGACAAAACTTACAAATATTTGAAAGAAAAAATTTGTAACACTAATTCAAAGCAAAAATGGAAAATATGATTAAATGGGACTTCTTCCCCCCTCCTTCCCTACGTACAATCTGTTAATCCTCAAATGTTAAATAATAGAATTAGGAGCTGCAGAGTGGATGGGGACAGGGAAAGAAAAGTCTGCAAGGGAAAATGCCTCTGAGCATCACTGAACTTGGTTCTAGAACTGGAACCTCTCCCATACATCTTGATTAATTATGGACATGGCAGGAGTTAAGCATTCCTCTCATTATTGTTTATCCCAACATTTTAACTCTCCTCGTTTTGAGGACATTTTCTGCCTCTTTTTGTTTTGAGGACATTTTACATTGAGTCTATTTCTTACCCATATTTTTCTAATCTGTAGTAGTCAGGCTTTGCTTCCCCTCACTCTCTGATCCTCACCCAAAAAATCAGACATCATGTGAACAGCATGAAAGAAAGCTGCAACAATTCAAACCCATGCTTGTGGCACTATCAATGGTGCAATATTTTCGCTCCCAGATGCTGGGGTGCCAGCAGATACACAACAAATCATTTGTTCAAGTTTCTCGGACACTTCTCAACTCTTCCTATAGAGACTACCACTTTCTAGACATTGCATACAGAAGTCTAAAGGTAAATGTGCCAAGATCTGTGTCATCCAAAAACCATACAAAGGGCACAGTGCCTCTTAAATGTGTATTCATGTGGGTACCACACTCATGTGGTTTTGAGTAACTATGCTGCATAATTACTGCTGTTCCCCCTGTCCTATCTGGATGTTGTTCAGACCCCTTGGTAAACATTCAGTTTGTTTATGTGGTACATATTAGGATCTGGTGGATTTGGAAAAAAAAAAAAAAAAGTTGAAATTGTAGCACAGTAGAGGGCGCTAGAATCTCTGAGACAGCCTTGTGCAAAATTTTGCTATATAAGAAACTTAGAAAAATATTGTAAAACCTTCCATGAATTTTGATATGTTTAAACAGTCAAGAGAAAAAGTCTAAGAGTGACTATCACTAATGTAAGTAAAACAGATCTCTTTCTTCTTTATCTGAAGATTCATATGTAGTTAACCTAATCCTTGTTAGTGGACATTTGAAAAACTAGCAAAGATATTTTTAGATGACAAGATAGAAGAAGAGGGAAAAAAACATACATGCACACACACAAAAGACAGAAGAAAGATAGCTGAGGAGAAAAATCATAGAAAATTTGTCTTAGTGTGATATTTCATCTGAAATACATGGTAAAATATCCCTCTCTTAAGAAATTTGATTTGTCCTGTTCACAAATACCACCGCTGGACTGAAAATCTATTGGAAAACAATAAGCAAAGATTTGTAACAAAAAGCAAAGTAGTTAGCTTGTAAGAGAATAATGTACTATGACACTTCAGGCTATGACACTTGCTAAGATACGTTATGATTTGTATAAAATCATCTTGATTTTGAGAGCATCAAGACTCTAATGACATTTTCAAATTAGCAATTGGAAACAGTTTAAAAAGCAGTAAGAACATATAAAGGAAATTATGTAAATCTGAACCATAATAACAAATGGCAAATTATTTTTTTTCTAGGAAATATGCAGGAAAAGTAAATATTTATAACTCTGAATATGAGGAAAGTAGTAATGCAAAAAACAAACACACAAAACACACACACACACACACACAACTTTATGGGAAGAATCCCATAGCACCTGAACAAGAACTTATTAAAAAAAGTTATTTAAAATTAAAAAAAAATATATATATAGAATTATTGATATTTCACTGAACAGAAAACAAGTATTTCCTCTGTATAATTCCAAAGCACACTATGAAGTTTACACACATAGATTTGAATTCCTTCAGTGACATTAATGATATGTTTTCATATGCCTAAGATAATTTACACACTAAATAACTTTTTGACTCTCTTCAGGAGCTCCATGTACCTCTTGTACTGGGGAGGCCAGAACTGGATACAGTACTCCAGTTCTGGCCTCACCAATGCGGAGGGAATCACCTCCCTCAACACAATGACAACACTCTTCCAAATGCACCCCAAAATATCATTGGCCTTCTTGGGCAGAAGAGCATATTCCTGACTCATGATTAATGTGCTTCATCTGCTTCATCATCTTGGTTGGGTAGTCTATAACATACTCCATCCACAGTATCTCCCTTGTTGGCCTTTTCCCTGACTCTTACCCAGAGACACTTGACCCTTTCATCACTAAGCTCTATGTAAAGACCTACAACAGAGGGCTATCCCACGTCCTCTCCTTCCCTGCCTACCTCTCTTGAAAACCTGTTGCCATACATCTCAGCACTCCAAATATTAGAGCCATCCCACCATGTCTCACTGAGGCCTATGATGTTTGAGACTTGAGATAGGTCTAAAAATTTCAGTTCCCATTGCTTATTTGTCATGTTACATGCATTTTTCTAAAGACGTTTAATTTGGGCCCCTACTGAAACTGATTTATAGTATGGCATTCCTTCATGCTGCTCTTCAGATGCTGTTCTGCTGACCTGTGCTCATCTTCCTATATATAAACAGCCACTGCTGATGCTGCCTTCAATGCTCACCTCTGCTAGCAGCTTTAAAGTTCTCTTCACCAGCTTGGCAAGATGGTAGAAGAAACAGTGAAACAAACAATCCTCAAGCAAATTAGTTAATAAAGACTGATAACAACTCTTTATTCTGCAGAGTATTCATCCCACTCAATTTCACCTGTACTCAATATAGTGAAAAAGGTTAACCCTGAGTGTCTGTGACAGAGCCTGATTATGATGCTCCCACTCACTCTCTGTAGCACCATTTCTTCACAGATTATAGGCAGAACCTAAGGAAGCATCCAGTTAACAAACTTATTGGAAGCATCCACTTAACAAAAATATTAGTCTGAGAATAGCTGAATGAAATATAACTTATCTTCTGAGATAAAGTTGTGAGTCAAAGAAGAAATAAGAAAGTGTTGTGTGGTAACAAATTTAGCTACTCAGCAGCTGTGACTGAATAGACCTGACAGATGACATTGAGGGGAACTAAGCATTTGCCTGTTAATAGAAGATGCCAAAGCATCATCAGAGATTTCATTAGTTGGAGTGACAGCACAACTAAATGTTTAGGATTGTAGCATTTGACTGTATGATTTCTGAGTAATGGAACCAGAAACACCAAAAGTATGTGTTCTGTAGAAATTGTAGTCTTCCACAAAAATCAGAGATTATGAAACCAAATTAACAAATGGCTAAAAAACACTAATAACTTTTCCCAAATTTGAAATTGTTACTAAACAATGAACTATTTAAACTCCTAGCCAAAATGTAGCCAAAAAGGGCAAGAAACTTCCCAAGTTTTATCCATATACATTGCAATTTCTCCACTGAAGGGGATGTGCGTTCTCAGTTCTTGCCCATTTCCTGTCTTGGAAAAAAGTTATCACCATGTTTAATACATATATATATTAAAGTAGATATATTTTTTGTCAGTAATAGTTTTACTTCAAATTCTGCCATTTTTATATCATGGGAAAAATAGTCCACCTGAAGTCCTGTGAGTAAGCAACAGAGAAGACCTGCAGATTTCATAAAATTCTATGCAGAATTTGGGTTCTAGCTAAAAAATTTCAATTTTCAGGTAATTGATGAGAAATGTTTGCCTGTAAAACGAATTCTCTTCCCCACCAAAACAAAACAAAACAAGCAAAAACATAAACAAAAAAATGTGTTCTTTCTTTAAAACCTGCAATGAAAAGCTTTGAACACAAATAACATTATTTTCATTTCAGATTTTATATGGGCCATTTTTCTGTTACTATTCTATAAATGTAAAGGATATAATCTATGTGAAAATCCTGGGGGCAGACTGAATATGGTTTATTAAGCTGTTTAATATACTTATTAATAATATTTGGAATGAGATCAGCATGAAGGACACGTAGCTGCTTGCCAAGTCTTGGTATCTTCAACCAGCAGTTCCGGAAGAAGGGGAGATTGCCCCTTCCTTGAGCAAATTTATCTTCTGTACAGTTGGGCAGATGTGAAGAGAAAGACAGACAAACCAGGAAGGATGCTGTAACCATGGTGGAGATAGAGTTTCCTGAAAAGGGGAGAAAGGGACCAAAATTAACTCTTAAAAGTAAATGTTATTTTTAAACGATCTTGAGATAGAAGGTCCTTTGTATTTAACTAACTTTTTTTTTTTTTTTTTTTTTTTTTTTTTTTAATGCTAAAGTTCATTCTGACTTCAGTAGGAAATCAGGAAAACAGAAAACTGATTACCTAGTATGCTTTATGAAATCATCATACTTAAAGCATTCATAAGGAAAATTTTAATACAGAATTATATTATGTTATATATATATATATGTATAGAAAGAGAGAGAGAGAGAGAAAGAGAGAGAGAGACAGAGAGAGAGAGATTTTATAAAAATGTGACCCTGCTTAACTGTTCAGATCTTTGGCTACAAAGTCATTCCTGCTATTTATCATTATATTATTATACTTCTGTTTTAAAAGTGCAAAATAGTTACCAATTTTTTCAATTAATTAATGGGATCACATTAATGAGATTGCACTACACTATGTAGAGGCATGATAAATGTTGATATTAAAATAATTGGCTGCTCTGGCCTTACATGTATTCACCTTCCTCCCCTCTTCTTGCTCTCTCATCAGTCTTAGAGATTTAATGATATTTTCTTATGCTAATGGTATTTTCTTATGCTTTTACAAGGTTATGTGTCTTCTTTTCTTTTTTGTTGATCTTATTTCTCACCGGTTCTATTCCCTTGCTTCTCTAAACAGGGTCTGACTCAGTGTTTTTTTTTTTTTTTTTTTTTTTATCTCCCAAATTAAGCCTGAAGTACTTCAGTTTAACTACTTTTTCCCTTGTCTAGAGTGATGCAACCTCAAATAACTTTTCTTTCTCCCAAGAGCAGGACCATCTGTCTCAACTCTTTCTTTCCACCTTCCTTCCTGGCATTCACTGGATGAAACTCCAAAGCATTTCCAGTTGGAACTTATTATATAAATTATTTTTCTTCTTTCTTCTCTGACAATACTGAGGGTTTTCTCTTAAATCTTGTTTCTTTTTCAGTAGGGAACTTGGGGACTTTTTTAAAGTCAATCTATCACATGCTCAAGAAATTTATAATAAAACTTCTGAAAAAGTTTATATTCGTAATTGCCAACACCATATAGCAAATAGGGATTTGACCACTTGCAGTGCATAAAACTAAACAAACAAAAACCACAGAATTGTACATTTTCCAATTAATCTTTGATTTTTCACGTAAATTTCAAAAGTTATTAACCAGAAGTTCTAGACTTTGGATTTCAGCGTTGGGATTTAAGGTCCACTTAAAGGTAAGCACTCAAAATATATAGGTAAAAGGTAATATATAATATATAGGTATATAATAAAAGGTAATATATAATATATAATAATATATTTACCAAAATATATAGGTAAAAATTTGTTTCAAAGAACAATTAGAAATCCCAACCCATCAAATGCAGTCTGTTACATTCTTCATAAGCTTCAATGCTCAACACCTTCAACATATGTTTTGCTGATGCAAATATTATGATTTTTTTATTATTTAATTAAGGCGGGGTTTGTTTTGTTTGTACTCTTGCAGTTTTCTGTAAAACAAAAGAAAATCAGAAAAAGAATTACCACTGAGTATTTTTCAATGCAGCCTAAAAAAAAGAAAAGCAATCAATCAATCAATCAAACAACAACAACAACAACAAAACTTCTCAGGAACACAGACTTTATAATATAATTTCAACTAAAACGTTTCTTATATAAGACATATAAGAACAACAAAAATGTTGGGAGTCATTTACCTCATTTGGCATTTTCAGGCTGGTCAATAAAAGCATAGCATCAGAGGCCATAATAGCCATGATACGTTAAATAAAAGCAAATATTTAGCATCATCCAGAATGCTTTCAGCTGAGAAATGGTACTACGTCTTTAAGAAAAATATGAGTCTGCAAGTATGAATGACTTGACTTTGCAAGTACTAAAAGCTTTCCTTGTCCTTAAGAGGAAACATCAATATATTTTTTATTTTAACACCCCCTGCCCCCTCCCCCCCCCCCCCAACAGAAAAGTGGAATAGGATTGTTTTATTTGTTTCCATTGTTCAATCTGTAAAAAAAATAAATTAACTAATTAACCAAAAGACAGAAAGAATAAAATACTAACTGGGATTTGGATATTTGAGCTGTTTATCTTCACAGTTTAACGGTTCAAGTTTATGGTTATCTAGTTGAATCAAAGGAGGAAAAATAAAAATAAAGTAAAATAAAATAAAATAAAATAAAATAAAATATTTCCCTCAGTGCCTGTGTGTTTGCTGCTTCTCCTCCAACTTCTTTATTCTATCTGAGCCTGAAGATCATCAGGGATACCCTAGTCTCCTCACGGTATTTATGAGAAGGTAGGAAACAAGAGGGATCTACAGACAATGTAAGGTCATACTGTACTGGAGTCAACCAAGACAAATTATATTACCTAAAGAAGGATTCTGAACATGCATCCATACTAGGAAGTGGTATGGAGAAATAAAAGCCAATCTGCAGAGTAAAAAACTTGTTCCTGGTAATCCCAAATGTGTATTATACCCTCTTTTGGATAGTTCTAATTTAGACCCATGCATTGAACAACCACTGATGTCTGGAGTGTAGATCAGTGGGAGTACAGGTATGGTTCTTTCCAGCTCAGAGGAATCTAGTTTACAAGTTTCAAGATGAATCCATGATAAGAACCAGAAGGTGTTATATAGGTGTACTTCTGATCCAAAGAGAAATAGAGAAATGTTTTAAACTATGCTCTCTCTTTTTCAGCCAGGTGGTAAAAGCTAGTAAGCTTTAGTACTTTCATAGTTTTTACTTGAATGTAAAGTCATAAAATATAAATTTCTGTTGATCCCAGCAACTGTTCTTTTGGCTTTTTAGTCCAATATGCCTATTTTGTTCTTGTTGTTGTCGTTTGTTTGTTTGTTTATTTTTCTGTTTCTTTCTTGTTCTATATATGACATATTCTTAAAAACCTTATATGATGGGGATTGATTTCTTATTTTATCGAAGTAATATCTTCAGTCACTGTGACAAAGAATAACACTACAATGTTACACGCTAACATATACAGAAAGCAGAGCTATGTCAGAAAAGTAGAAGTAGAAAGCTGAACAGATACTTACATAAGAAGCTACCACTCCCATGACTGGAGTGCTGCAATGACTGGCTATAGGCTCTTCAGAAGGGACAGGCAGCACAGAAGGGGTGGTGGTGTGGCTTTCTATATTAGAGAGTGTTTTGATGCTGTGGAACTCGAGACTGAGTCTGGGAATTATAAGGTTGAGTCCGTATGGGTTAGGATCAGTGGGAAAGCCAACAAGGCAAGCATCTTGGTGGGGGTCTGTTACAGACCGCCAAACCAGGATGAGGAGACGGATGAGGAATTCTACAGGCAGCTGGCAAAAGTTGCAAAATCGTCAGCTCTTGTCCTCGTGGGGGACTTCAACTTCCCAGACATATCCTGGAAATGCAATACAGCTCAGAGGAAGCAGTCTAGGAGGTTTCTGGAGAGCGTGGAAGATAGTTTCCTGATGCAGCTGGTTAGTGAGCCTACCAGGGGAGGTGCCCTGCTGGACCTTCTGTTCACAAACAGGGAAGGACTGGTGGGAGATGTGGTGGTCGGGAGCTGTCTTGGGCAGAGGGACCATGAAATGGTAGAGTTCTCTATTTTTGGCGAAGTCAGGAGGGGGACCAGTAAAACTGCTGTCTTGGACTTCCAGAGGGCAGACTTTGAGCTGTTCAGGACACTGGTTGGCAGAGTCCCTTGGGAGGTGGTTCTGAAGGGCAGAGGAGTCCAGGAAGGCTGGGCACTCTTCAAGAAGGAAATCTTAATGGCTCAGGAGCGGTCTGTCCCCATGTGCCCAAAGACGAGCCAGCGTGGAAGAAGACCAGCCTGGCTGAACGGAGAGTTGTGGCTCGAGCTTAGGAGAAAAAAGAGGGTTTATGATCTTTGGAAAAGAGGGCAGGCCACTCAGAAGGTTTATAAGGATGTTGTAAGGGTGTGTAGGGACAAAATTAGAAAGGCCAAAGCCCATCTGGAGCTCAATCTGGCTACTGCTGTTAAAAACAACAGAAAATGTTTTTATAAATACGTTAACATGAAAAGGAGGACTACGGAGAATCTCCATCCTTTACTGGATGTGGGGGGAAACAGTGATGAGAGATGAGGAAAAGTCTGAGGTGCTTAATGCCTTCTTTGCCTCAGTCTTTAGTGGCAAGACCAGTTGTTCTCTGGATACCCAGTACCCTGAGGTGGTGGAAGGGGATGGAGAGCAGAATGTGGCCCTCACAATCCACAAGGGAATGGTTGGTGACCTGCTACAGCACTTGGATGTACGCAAGTCGATGGGGCTGGATGGGATCCACCCGAGGGTGCTGAGAGAACTGGCAGAAGAACTGGCCAAGACGCTTTCCATCATTTATTGGCAGTCCTGGCTATCCAGGGAGATCCCAGTCAACTGGTGGCTAGCAAACGTGAGGCCTATCTACAAGAAGGGCTAGAAGATTGACCTGGGGAACTATAGGCCTCTTAGTTTGACCTCAGTGCCAGGGAAGCTCATGGAGTAGATTATCTTGAGTGTCATCATGCGGCACTTGTAGGGCAAGCAGGTGATCACGCCCAGTCAGCATTGGTTTATGAAAGGCAGGTCCTGCTTGACAATCCTGATCTCCTTCTGTGACAAAGTGACGCGCTTGGTGGACGAGGGAAAGGCTGTGGATGTGGTCTACCTTGACTTCAGTAAGGCTTTTGACACCATTTCCCACGCATTCTCCTCGAGAAACTGGCTGCTCATGGCTTGGACTGGCATACGCTTCGTTGGATTAGAAACTGGCTGGGTAACCGGGTCCAAAGAGTTGTAGTGAATGGAGTTAAATCCAGTTGGAAGCCAGTCACTAGTGGAGTCCCCCAGGGCTCAGTACTAGGGCCTGTTCTCTTTAATATCTTTATCAATGATCTGGATGAGGGTTTGAGTGCACCCTCAGTAAGTTTGCAGACGACACCAAGTTAGGTGCGTGTGTCGATCTGCTCGAGGGTAGGAAGGCTCTGCAGGACTATCGGGATAGGCTGGACCGATGGGCTGAGACCAGCTGTATGAGGTTCAACAAGCCAAGTGCCGGGTCCTGCACCTGGGGCACAGCAACCCCAAGCAGTGCTACAGGCTGGGAGATGAGTGGTTAGAAGGCTGCCTGGCAGAGAAGGACTTGGGAGTATTGGCTGATAGTCAGCTGAATATGAGCCAGCAGCGTGCTCAGGTGGCCAAGAAGGCCAACAGCATCCTGGCTTGCATAGGAAACAGTGTGGCCAGCAGGGCTAGGGAAGTGATTGTCCCCCTGTACTCGGCTCTGGTGAGGCCGCACCTCGAGTACTGTGTTCAGTTTTGGGCCCCTTGCTACAAGAAGGACATCGAGATGCTCGAGCAAGTCCAGAGAAGGGCAATGAAGCTGGTGTGGGGTCTGGAGAACAAGTCTTACGAGGAGCGGCTGAGGGAGCTGGGATTGTTCAGTCTGGAAAAGAGGAGGCTCAGGGGCAACCTTATCGCGCTTTACAGGTACCTTAAAGGAGGCTGTAGCGAGGTGGGGGTTGGTCTATTCTCCCACGTGCCTGGTCACAGGATGAGGGGGAATGGGCTAAAGTTGCGCCAGGGGAGGTTTAGGTTGGATATTAGGAAGAACTTCCTTTACTGAAAGGATTGTTATGCATTGGAATGGGCTGCCCAGGGAAGTGGTTGAGTCACCATCCCTGGAGGTCTTTAAAAGATGTTTAGATGTAGAGCTTAGTGCTATGGTTTAGTGGAGGACTTGTTAGTGTTAGGTCAGAGGTTGGACTGGATGATCTTGGAGGTCTCTTCCAACCTAGATGATTCTATGATTTTGTGATTCTATTTGTTTTGTAGGAGTTATAGTTCTTACTGGTATCATTAAGCTGTAGCTGACTTCAGAGAAAAGTGTAGTATTTATTGTTTTTGTATTATGAAACCACACTTGAGAAACTCCTGAAAGACAGTCTTAATCTGCTTTCACTATTTGAACAGCTGGATAATAATAATAATAATAATAATAATATTTATCCTTAGAAAAAATCCTAATATTTCAAATGTTTCCTAATTCCCATACCTAATTATTTATCCCTGCATGGTAAGCTTCTGCCCAGTAAACAAGGGGAGTAATTATTCCCTTCTTCAGAAGACTGTTGTCACAAGAATTTGAATATAGCTGTTGAATGTTCTTTCATTTTCTGTTGGAGTATGAACTCCAAACTATTTAGTCTTCTTTAGTTGGCCATATTTCCTAGAGTATTCTCCAAAGATATCTACAGTTGATATACAGCTTTCTGATATTTGTGTCCTGAAACAGAAAAATATTTTATTGGAAGCTTTCACCAGTACTAAGTAGAACAGGAGGATTACTTCACGAGTTTAGCATGTTTGACTATAATGCAGGAATACCTTGACACTTTCTCAATGAGCTTCAGTCAGATAGGACATGGCCTTTATGATTAGTCCACAGTTGAATGGAATTACTCTAGAAGATGTAAAAAAATGTTGGGATATTAGTAAGGAGGTCATAGGCTTAGCTTTTAAGTTACAGGTGAAAGAGGGCCCAAAGAGGTGGTAGTTGAAAAATTGAGGAACTGTTGCCAACATTGATTACAGATGGATGAGCCCTCAATAGTTCAAGACATGATGTTGACAGGGAAAGGTGATGTATTACTTGTTTCTAACTGGGCTGAGCAATGTATCAGATTTTCTTGCAGTGGTATCTAGTGGATTTTGAAGCCATTCTGGTTAAATGCATGTCAGTTTACCAAGATGTTATGTGTATTGCATATCATAACAGAGATCAGGCTTTGTACTTCTGATAATGTTTAAAAGCAATCTGGATCTTTCTCGGACAAAATAGGCAGTTTCTACATGATTTCAGTTTTAGCTGTGTAGAGCTACTGAGGAGCTCTGAGAGATTGCCTTATCTTTATTGTTTTTAAAAGAAAGGAACCACACAATGAACTTTATAAATCGATTGCAAACTATCTCTTTCTTTGTCAGTCTAAGAGGCTAGGAAGACTGATATTCCTGAGGTATTTTTATGTGACTGATTCACTCAGATTCAATCTTATAGATCCTGTCAATCTATAGATGTCCTTCACTTTCTTTCTTGCATTAAATAGGCTTTTGGAAAAGTCATTTCTGTGTCTCAAGCCAGAATAAGAGGTCAGCAAGGAAAATTTAGAATCTAATCTGAAAGCTGCCAAAGGATTAGAGAGCTGGACTTATCTGCACTTTCTGAAACAGTTTCTTAGCGTACCATGAAGGTAACAGCAATCCTTGAAAATATATGACTTGTATTCCCAGTTTTATATAAAAATATCATAATTCATTGTGTATTTTTTTTCTTTTTTCTTTTTAATTTAGAAAGTGGTCATAATATTTTCTAGTGCTTTCTTAAGTTACATATTCTGAAAGATAGTTTATGTCTGTTATTGTAATTAAACATATACAAGAGACAACATGTTAGTGAGTATGCTACTGAAAATGCTTTTTTGATGTCCCAACATTACAAATACTGCATTAAAATAGGAGGTTTAGAATTTAATTCAAACAAGGAAATACATTTGAAGTGTTATTGGTTATATTTGATATTTAGCTTAAAGCTTGCATTCAAATAAAATACAACAGAAAGATCTAGCAAAAAATTTTCTGTTAGTGGACTAGAGGTGTCAATTGATATTATAGAAATTAATTTGTGACATATTTGAAATACTTTTTTGCTATTGTGTAATTTCACAGGCGTATTTTTTGCTCATCCCCAAAGATGTCAAATATGCATAGACAAAGTAACAGAATGTTTAGTGTCAAGTTTTCTGCTAAGACTTTAGTGAAGTCAGAGTAGGTTGACAGCAGTGCTTTTATATTTGCAAACCTAATATCTGACAACATAGCGACTTAACTAATGTAAAAATACTTATTCCATTACATACCATTATATATGTATCAAGGTACATATATCATGTTTACAAATGGGATTATCTAGAGACTATAAGGATCTTGTTGAGAGAAGAGCTCTCTTCAAGAGACAAAAAAGAGTGATCTCATTTTCTTTTCAAAACCAGAATGATTCTGAGTATTCCAAGGGACAAAGTTTTATCTTGAAGTAAACCTAGATTATTTACTTGATTAAGTATTGAGATTGAATCTTAAGATTGAATCTTGTTGATTCCATCATGCAAGTATTTTGTATATAAATTTAATCTTAACATGACTGATTAGAATGACTAATATAGAATCAAATACAGGGCAGTGTGGAAAGTTGGCTCCAACCAGCAGCCCACAGCTGTTCACCCACTTGTCACTTTGCCTCACCACCACTGGGACAGGGGAGAAGATAAGAAGAGAAAAAGTAAGACTTGTGAGTTGAGACAAAGTTTAGTAGCTGAAGGAAAGAGGAAAAAAAACAGATGATATAAAAGGAATCATTCACTCCCTCTCACAAGCAGACCAATGCCCAGCCACTCTCCAAGCAACAAACACTTTGGAAGACAACTCTTGGCTTTCTCTTCCTCCCCAGTTTGATTACTGAGCATGATGTTATTTGTCATGGAGTGTCCCATTGGCCAGTCTGGTTTGGTGTCCCAGCTGTGCTGTCTCACAGGTTTTTCCCTCCCCCCCCTTACATACTTGCTGGGTGGTGCCTGTGTAGGTGTGTGTCTGTACTCAGAAAAAAGAAAACCTGGACATTATATAATCACTGTTCAGCAATGGTCAAAACATTCATGTGTTACCAACACTGATTTAGACACAAATACAAAAAAAATAGCACCATGTGTGCTGCTATGAAAAGCTTATTCCATCCCAACAGACCCGGTACAATCAGTTCAGTAGCTATCCTACTAATATGTGCTTCATACTTAAACATTTGTGGTCTGCTTTACATGCTTCAGCACAGAGATAGAATAATGGCATATGCCCATGTGTCAGATGAAATTAATGCTGACAAAAAATGCTGAAGTGATATAGTAGTATACACAAGTAAAAGTCAAAAACAATTTATTTCCCATTTTTTTGTTCTAATTTTAATGCTAGAAAATGAGTTTAATTACAGTAGAGTTACTAAAATCAAAATAAGTCAAAATAGTTAATTTTATTTTAATTGCTTAAATTCTGATAACAAATTCATCCATTTTGAATGGAAATGCTTCCTTTGACATCACAGAACTTAGATTAGCCATCTTTGTCATGTTTGACATCAGACAACAGATTAGAAAGTATGAAAAATCAAAGTGAGAAAAGTTTTCAATTCTAATCTTGTTAATATCCTTTTGGTAGCTTGGAAAAACTCATTTAACTATTATATGAAGGGTAACAATATTTTCTGAAATTTGAAATGCTGAGAATTTTTTTTAATTTCAGCTTCTTATACTTCTTATGAAACCCCCTCCCTTCTATATTTCCAGCTCATCCTGGTTTAATGAGAAATGAGTTAAACATCAGGCATTTAAGAAGTGACCACACATACACAACGCTTCTTGCCAGTTAATTTTTTTTTCTATGTCCTTTTTTATTATATTCATCTTCGTTTCTTAAAAGAGCAATAAGATATATAAGCAGGGGTGCTAAAAAGGAGCATTAAGGCCTGATATATCCTGAAATTACACTGAAATAGAGTACATGGTAACAGAATGGAGAGTGAGATTCATAGGGAATTAGCTTTGGAAGCTGTGCAAACCAGATAACAATTACTTGGTTTAAAGAGAGTAATAATGATTTTCTTCATATAGACTAATGAACAAAACAAATATCATGCAAATTGTTTCATGCCATGTAGCCTCCCAAGTGACAAGTTTGTAAGGCAATATTTTCAAAACTTTTATTAGGAGAACTCTAAACCTAGGAGCTATGGAGAAGAAGAAGTTGCATTGTGCTGCAACAATGTGATGTTCCTCTATTGCTAACATCGAGGAACTCTAAGGGTTCAAGAAGACCACCATTATCAGTAGTGCTAGATTTGTAAAATGGATTCACCCAACTACCTGCATACCAAATTCTGCATACTCCTTTCCTGGTACTGAACACAAATCAGTAGATTGTGTGTGTTTGTGAGTAAAAAGTCAAATAACAAAAATTAATAGATGTTGAGGTGGTAGAAACTCTTTGAAAAAGAAACATAAGATATAAATTCTTAAACCTTAACCCTATGAAACCCACCAAACTTGCACTATTTCTGCAGCAGAGAGAAGAAAGATTTTTAGCTGTGAATGAGGAATAAGAAATGTTTGAAAGTTCCAACCTTAGCCATTCAATGATATGGTATTGCAAGAAGTTTTTTGAGCTAATTTCTAGTTAATCCAAACCTTCTGCTGCTTTTGGGAAAAGATTTCTGAATGATACTCTTCTGAAGCCAGAACAACATATTCTTAAACTCAGTGAGGAAGTGGCCAACAGAATACTTAGAAAAATCAGAAAGATTGGAAGATTGATGTAGTGATTTAGCAAAACTATGCACAAATTGTAAACCCTTAAATTATGAGTTATCTGGATGTTATAACATTTCCACTATAAACTAACTATCCCCTAGGACTACTTTTAATCCATATCATTTCAGCAATTTACTTTACACAGCTATACAAGCAGTCTTGGTGGGATGTAAAGCATATGTGAAAATTAGTGGCCAGAATGAAGGGAAGGCCCCAGAACTTCCCTACTTTTCTCCATTGCTGAAGCTAACATATTAAGAAACTGTTGTAGGATTGGTCTCTTTAAGTGGGACTATGCTAATTCTTCATATGCGTAGTGGGACTAAGGAAACACAATGTCAAGAACCATTGCTACACAAATGGATCTAACTTTGATGACAAAATATTAAAGGCGTTGCTCATCATTCTCCTTCTTTAAACTCATCAAAATCTACTCTTTCCACATAAAGGAACTCTTAATTAACAGTAGCCTTACCAGTAATTTAATCCAGTGTATAGCAGAGAGTCAGCAGCTTAATAATATCATCTATGTGATCCTTTGATATTTTTGTGAATAGCAAATGAAATTCTAAGTCTTTTCATTTTGTTCCCTGCAACAATTATTGCTAACATTTCTGTTTAGTGGGATGTAGACTCCTGTAACTAAGTGGTAAAATCATATCCACAAACTCTATATGCACAAACAATAGATACAGTTTTCTTATGGACAGAATCACTATCATGAATGCTATTTGCTATTATTATTATTATTTTATTTTTTCCTGTTAACGTGTCTGCCACATTGGCAATATTTTTCATTGATATTTCCTGGGTAGCAGAATTTCATTTGAGTTACAATTCTCATTATTTACCTGTAAGTATTCTGCCAGAAATTGTGTTCTCTAAGTTAACTTTTTTCAGTTTTATATTTGTTAATGACATCCATCTGCAGGTGTAGAATGCTTCCCTTTTCATCTCCTTTTCTTCTATCCTCACTTATCCAGAAAAAGTACCCACAGCTGGTATCCAGACAGGGAATTTTGTGTTTGGTTTTGTCTTCACTCTCATCCACCTACCAGGACCCAAATACTGCAACACTAAGGGACTAGTACATGGAGATTAACTTCCTAGAGCAGCTCATGAAGTCCCCTTCAGTTACAGAAGGTCAGCTGAATAAAACAGGGTGACATCAATTTCCAAGCACACTGCATGCCTATGTCTGCATTTTCTGTTAGCATTAGATGGGAAGTTTGGCACATCCAAATATGATCTCATTTAGAAAAAATCTCCATACAGAGCAGAGGGTTGTTGTAGAAAGAAATAGTTAATACATATGCCAGAATAGCAAATTAAATAAAGTTATGAAATATGCGAAAACATCAAGCAGCTGAGGTGCTGAGCGTAGCTGCTGTTGCTTAGTTACACTCAAACTCTCTTGAGCCATTCATTTTTGCTACTTTTTTGGCCACCTCATTTAGCATATCTATTTTATTGCACAGACAGACAGACTCACTGAAGTGTAGCCTTTGAAATGTATAATTTTTTTGTACAATACTGTCCAGAACATTCAGAGAATCTCTGGTGTATAAGGTCCAGATTCAAGACTGGACAGTAACTCTTCCTGGTTAGAGTAATTTATGTATCTGACATTTTAAACAGAGTATTTCATAATGCTTTATATCTATATACTTTATTTTGTCACATCCTTAAAGACATTTTAAGGAAAAAAAAAAAAAGTATTAAGAGGATTTTTTAATGGTTTTAAAATGTGTTTAATATAGTTTCTGTCAGTTTTTATTGCTTTTGAATAGAAGAACAAATTCTGTGTGATTATCAATCTATGGTGTTATTGTCTAGTATTAGGTAGTCATAATTTACAAGCTAAATACTGTGGTAAGGCATTGTGGATAACTAAGGAACGTTTTATATGCTAACTGTAGTCCTAGTTATTCCAGATACAAGGTTTCTATATTTCCCTGGAAGTTCTCAATAGTGCATTATATATGGTGTGTACACATCCAAAGAAATAGGAATGCAGGAAAAAAATTACCTTTTACCATATCATATTGTATGTGCCACCCCTTATAGATGGTCATTTAGTGAACCAAAATACCTTTATTCAAGATTTAGACTTAGTGTTTTGTTAAACATACACAAACCCCAAAAAAAGCATAAATTCTCATAATTTATTTTACATTATTTGAGAAAATGCTTACAGTTTTGGCATTTATTGGAAGAAGAATTTGAACTGGAAATAAGCTTTTGAGACTACCGCTATCAAAGCAACAAAATGGACAAAGCAAATGAAAGGGAAAATGTGGCCCAAAATCAAGTAATTCTCTTCACGTAGTTAAGGAATGTAAAAAGGAGCAGTTCAGAAGCAAGGGAGAGGTTTCAAATTTCTAATAATACAAATATTAATGACTGAAGAACAGGTAAAAAAAAAAAAAAATAGACTGTCATAGGAGACCTTGAATGGTTCAGGAATATGATGGGAAGGGGAAAGAGTGAACATGAATCATATTTATCCTAGAACTATAAAAAATGGTGGAAGCCTACAGCTTCTGACATTTTCTCAAACACCTGGAAATGAATAAGGGCATGGTGACTACAGAAGGACAGAAGATATTACCAAATACTTTCATCACATCAGCTAGAACTGAGGAGGTGAATAACCAAGGCTTTGCACCTTTGACCATCTCTTAGAATCTAGCCAGCTTAAGACTTTGATCTAAAAACAATATTCTTAATTAACAACTGCTGTTTTACTGTTCAAAGCCTGAGAGCTGTATTACTTATCAGATTACATAACACAGCTACAACAATCCGATAGTTCACCACTGCCAAAAGACATCTTGCCTGACCAGATCCCTTTTTACTGACTTCCCTTCTTCCCTTCAGATACATGTTCCTGACACTTCCTTTGTGCTGGATTCAATGCATGTTGGATTTTCAGTGAGCTGATTCACCACCCTGACTAGAAAAACAATCTGACAGTCATCAGGATTTTGTATGGCATGCTGAGTTACTGAATTCATAGAATCACAGAGTGGTTTCGGTTGGAAGAGACTTTAAAGATAATCTAATTCCAAGCCCCCTGCCTTGGGCAGGGACACCTCCCACTAGACCCAGTTGCTCAACCCCCCTCCCAACCTGATCTTGAGCACTTCGAAGGGTGAGACATCCACAACCTCTCTGCGCAACCTGTTCCAGTGCCTCGCCACACTCATAGCAAAGAATTTCTTCCTAATATCTAATCTAAATCTGCCCTCTTTTAGTTTAAAACTTAAAAAATTACTCATTATTCTATCACAACACTCCCTGACAAATAGTGTGTCATGTGTCGTCCCATTCCCACCCCCCCAGCTTTCCTGTAGGCCCCTTTTAGGTACTGGAAGGTTGCAGTGAGGTCTCTCCAGAGTCTTCTCTTCCCCAGACTGAGCAACTTTGTCAGCCTGTCTTCATAGAAGTGCTCTAGCCCCATGATCATCTTCGTGGCCCTCCACTGGACTTGTTCTAATACGGCCATGTCCTTCTTGGGCTGGGGGCCCCAGAGCTGAAGGCAGTACTCCAGGTGGGGTCTCACAAGAGCAGAGGAGAGAATCACCTCCCTTAACCTGCTAGTTATTCTTCTTTTGATGACACCCAGGACGGAGTTTACTTTCTGGGCTGCAAGTGCATGTTGCCAGCTCAAGGATATTTTTTTCTTCAACCAACACCTCCCAGTTCTTCTCCTCAGGGTTGCTTTCAATCCATTTTCCACCCAGCCTGTATTTGTGCTTAGGATTGCCCCAATTCAGCTGCAGGATTTTTTCACTTAGTCTTGTTGATCTTTGTGAGGTTCACATGCACCTACTTCTCAAGCCTGTCCAGGTCCCTCTGGATGGCATCCCTTCCTCCAGCGTGTCAACCATGCCACACAGCTTAGTGTCATTGTCAAACTTGCTCAGGGTACATTCAATCACACTGCCACTGACAAAGGAGTTAAACAGTGCCAATCCCAAGAGTCAAGAATGCATAGATTATTTGTATCTGTTAAAGAAATGAAATATGCTAGATATGTTAACTCATTTAAGAAAATCAAGATTATGATATAAAACAAAATCAAATCCTAGTATTTATGGCTCAGTTGCAAGGTCACAAGACTGCTGGTTTTTAATCTGCACATATCCCCGTACTAGACAGAGAAAGAAATATATTTATAAATTTATATATATATATATAAATATTGTAATTGTAGATGCAATATGTACTCAGATATTGTTTTTTTACTTTGAAAGCTCAAAAGCCAATAACTGGATAACAGAATATCTATCTCCTTGCTTTTTGGAAATGTAGAGTTTTCAAGGGCTCCAACTCTTTTAGAGGTCAAGACAGTTTATAATTTTGTAATAGTTATAATCTGGATTACTGGTGCTATAACGAGAGTAAAAGAGCACAGTTTTATTAAGATTGACATCTTTGAAACTGAGTTTCTTAGTGCTGCTAGAAAAAATTCTATCAGGGTTGTGGAGATAGTATTGCTTTAAATTTGCACTCTCTGATTTCTGTCTTTTTAAAAACCTGAATGATACCAAGACATTTACTACTATTGTATATTGCATTCAACTGACTATCTGATCTGGATTAAAGAGCTTTAGTAGAGTTTTAGGATTATGTATAAGAATAAAAAGGTCTGATCTTAAAGACATTGTAGCGCAAGATAAGGACAGAACTCTCATAGGTTCTGTGAGGAAATACGAAGGAGGAATCAATAAATATATGAAGGCATAGAAACAGGTGACAAGGTTGGTAGTATCAGTCACTAGGAAGGACAAGGAGAATTCAGTAGACACAGGTCCTCAATCCCAAAACACAATATTCACTTCTTAAAAATTTTGTCTGAATATTCTGAATCAATCGTTCTGAATCAGTGAGTTTCTCTTGGTTGTTCTGAAAAAGATTTCAAAACTAAAACTGATTTCAAAACTAATCAAAAATATCTGTTTTCCACAGATCATTTCAGCCTGACATTAAATCTTCTCAGTTGCATTTTTTTGAATTTCTGTCCTAAGTCTTTAAAGTCCAAACTTCAAGTACAACACCAGAATTAGGAATACAATGAGCAAAGGAATTTGATCCTACTGTACAGTGTATCATTTAAATGAAGATTTTACAATTTCTAGTCATTTTTCTCTTTCATGTGAGTAGGCAACCACTAAGCAGAGAAGGTTCAATTAAAAGCATGTCACTGTCAAAGTGGTGGTGCAAATTCTGACCTGAAAACTTGAGCTACTTTCCCATTAGCATGCACAGTGTGATATGTATTTCTCTAAAACAGTGCAAGGTTAAACTGGTGAAAGTTCTTAATCAGTGAATAGGAAAATCTTGAATTTAACCCCCATTGTCCCGAGGCTTAAATGATTTTCCTTTAAGGCGCTCTCTATTTTAGTTCAACTATATGTATTTCCATAGATCTGGTCGCCATATTATCTTCCTTGGAATCAATTTCTGCAGAAAGTGAACACCCTCTGCCAATTAGTGGCTCTCCAGTTGGATTAATAATTCAGTAATCTGCTAAAATGTTATATCTGACATTTAGATACTATGCAAATGACTTATACTGAATGTCAAAAGTGTTTTGGAAAACTGACCTCACACAAATCATCAAAAAATATTCCAGTACATAAGCCTAGCACAAAAGAACTTGAATTCTTGCTTATGCACTGGCAGACCTTCCTTCATATGATCTGGGATACCAGCCTGAATGCTCATGGTCATTGAGAGACATGGCTTTGAATTAGGGAGAATGCTTTCTCTAGAACAGTGACGGGTATTCAAGTTTCCAGATATATTTACTAAAAGAAGGCTATAAATATTGCTTATTTCAGGGTACTAGAAAATATGGAAGCTGTTTGTTTCTGTCCCTAGAGGAAAAAAAAAAATCTATAAAGAACAGTTATTAATTTTACACACAAGTAAAATCTTTTTGCTGCATCCTGTGTAACTATATAGCCGATGAGATGTAATGTCAGTTTATTCTGGTCAATATCCAATGTGCAACAGTGAACAGCATGATTGGCTGCCCTTCCTTTTTCCTGTTGTGATGTTCATCTATCCTTATAGACTGCTGCTCTCACTCAGTTATAAATACTGTTGGCATCCTGCCCTGCTGAAAGCTCTCAAAACCTTTCTTTTTTTTTTTAAATAAAACTATTTCCCAGGATTATTGGACCACATAATTTTTTTTTCTTTTCCTTCAGAAATTTCTGTGTAGTTGTAATGTTCTCTACATTTTAAGTATTTTAAATTTTTTATTAGGATATGCTCTAAAAACTCTAGTTGAATTGAATGTTTTTGTCTTTTTATCTGTTGTTACTCTGTGCAGAAGGCATACTTTCATCATTTCGGTTGAAAAAACTGTAATTTTCTTTCCTCCTAGCCAATATCAGTAAGAAATAATGTCTCATACAAAATTCTGCCTATCCACTATCAATTAGAAAAGACTCTGCAAGGCTTAGTTAATTGAATGTAGCTCTGCAGGATTACTCTGAGAACAATGATATACTTTTGCCCTGAGTTCTTGTTAATTAGTGGACCATAAAACACCTCTTACTCACCATAAATTTTTTGAAGTTCAAATCACTAAGATAAATTTCATTTATCTCATTGTTCTTTCAAGTTTTAATCGGCTAAAAATGCTACTTATTATTTTTCTTACCACAACACATCCTTATTTCTAATGCATATTCATATAGCCGTTTGCATATCAGAAAGACCTGTTTGACCAATGCTTTATCTTCCTTTTACAAATATTCTGCTTCTGTTAGCAGGCAATAAATTACAGTAAAAGATGTACATTTTTTTATACAATTCTTTCACAGAAAACAAATGAACAAACAGATAAAAAACAAACAAACAAAAAAAACACTATGAAGCATCCTACCAGTGGTACATAGAAACCTCTCACTTAGCACTCCATATAAATTTGAAACTCTTTTTCTTTATTATTTTATCAAAAAGAAAAAAAATCCTTTTATTTAAATCATTGATTTAAATTCAGCACTTAAACCTTAAGGACATCACAGCCTGGTACTGTCTAATACATCAGCCGACATCCCGTGGTGGCAACATTTCTATGTCTCCGGGGGCTTTAGTAGAATTTCTACTGAACTTAAAGTGCAGTCTGAACTGAATGATTTTCTGGACTTAAAATGATGAAAGATATTGCACAGAGTTTTAAGGCATCAATTTATTATTTATTTTAATGCTAAAGAACTTGGTCTCCACCTCACATTTTTACCTCATAGAGAACAACAGATTTTTGAAAAGAGAACACAATTGAATGGCTCATGCTTCCAGAAAGGGTGTTCAAGTTTTGGTGTGTGGGGCAAAATTAAATGCAGCTTCAGCCAGTAAGGGAGTGGAGGTAGTGTGGAATTAACACCTCAGCTACATGACTGATAACCTGACCAGTTACCAAAGGAAGCACAGAGGGTGACAATAGTACCAATACCATCTATACTTACTATGGAGATTCAAATAGTTGTGTTCAGAAGTAGATTTTTCCAATACAGGCAATACCCTGATTAATCCTACTGTAAATCTTACAAATGGTCTCCTCTATGCTTCACCCGTATGTTTACTTACACGTCTTCAAAAGACAGAAAACCTCTAGAGAAACTCTTAACAGTTAATTGAGAAAATTAACTAGTCTTCCTCTAGAGAGGAACTTAGGGTTTTAATATTCTTAATTCAGTATGATCACATTAGCAGAACATTTAGCACAGACTTTATCTCACCCTATCGGAATATCGACAGTATTAACACCTGCTCAGCCAGGAAGAAAAGAGTTTACTAATACAGGAATGCCCACTGATACACTATTTGCTTCCTCTGTCCAGTCCCAGTTCTTTGGTTAGGTTTTTCATTATCTTGTTGGAGTTAGGATAAACAAGTTATTTGGGGTAAGGTAGCATGTGCATATGTCGAGAGGAGAGCAAGAATGGCAATGAAGGCTCCCAGGTCTCTTTGCCTAAGGCTTCATTTTAACACCTTCATAGAGTTTGATTTTTTTTTTTTCTCAGCCTTTCCACCTCCTTTTCCACATTTACCCACCACTGAAGCAGAACACAAGGAGACACAGTGTTTCATGAAACAAATATTAGGAACCGTCCATGTGCCCTTTTGGCTGGGACATCTCTGCTTTTCCAGGATTCTCACATCTGTCACAAGCTGAATCATCATCTTTTGGCTGCACTTGCTGTGCAGGCACCTTGTAAATTATGTCAATAAAACTTTGCAATGAGATTCTCATAGGCCTCCCAAAAAATGGCCTCACCTTGGCTGAAGTGGTAAGAAATCTGTACATTTTGCCAAGGTCCACAATCTGCAGCTTAGGAACTGAAGTGTAAGTAAGGCCTTTATGCCCTTCTGATCTCTATCCAGCTGGCTTCAGGCTGTTTCCTTGTGTGACCTTGAGGTTGTTACCAGTTGAGCCAGCTGGCAATGGTCTCAAAGATATTATTCACTTCAGTTTAGATCTGCATAAAATTTCAAATTTTTACATTTCAAATTCATTTCAAAATATATTTGAAAACTCAGCTTACCAGCTGGACAAGATAGAGCAGTGATAGAAGAGGCTTCCATCAACAGAAGTTTCCATTAGAAGCTATGCTTCCTGTCTGTAGATCAGAGCAAATACCTCCTCCATGTTCTGACTTCATGCCAGTGGATATTCACTGATCCCAGCTCATTCCCCATATTTTAGAGTGCCAGCAGCAGAAGTTGCCTAGTATTTTCCATCACTCATTTTTTTCACTGCCTATACTTGATTCGATAGAAAGATGTGTGTCTTGTTTATGTGTCTGTTTCCTGTGACTATATGCTTTTGTTTAATGATAGATTTGGCACAAGAATATGTGACTATTTGTGGAACTTTATTTAGATCTTAGAGATTCCAACAAATCTTGAGATGAATATCTAGATAGTATAAAGGTACAAAATATATTCAATATATGAATTAAATATGAACACTTAAGGTCCATAAGCAATGGTCAATAATGAAATGTAATGGTCCATAAGCTTTTCTTCAACCAGCAGATTCTTTCTATCACCTCAGATGCTTTTTGAGTAGGTCTCTTGCCACGTCTTTACCTTTCTCATGGGTCCTGTCACATATTCACATTTAATTATTTTCATGCAGGTCAGCTTTGGCTGTGGGATGCCCTAAACAGTGGGAAGTCAATAGGAAGCAGCAGCTGAACACATTTCTGCTGTACGGTCTGTTCCAGTGATGTGCTGTTGATTGCCTGTTGCTTGGCAGTCATAATGTAAACAGTCTCACTCCAGCTGGAATTGTTAGTGCATCTTGCATCCCATGAAAATAAGTCTTTAAAAAAATGATGCTGTTCTTTGATAAGATTGCAACTGTAGCTGACTAAGATAATAGAACTTAAGCAATGAACTTGAACTTCCCTAAAGTATTTTATTTAATACAGGACAACAGTTGGTTTAAAAACTCTGGTAAGAGGGAAGAAAAAAAAAAGCAACAATAAATGGACACATGAAAGTGGATTAGAGGATGAAACAGTCAGCAAAACATGACAGTTCACTCCAAAATATCAGTTAGGAGCTTTGTTTGGTATGATTTTCTGAGAGCACTTCTCACCTCAGTCTTATTCAATATTTTAATCAATAGACTGAAAGAAAATCTGAAATCAAAATAAAGACTGAAGACCTGGATAGTGGGCTTGTAAATTATTGTGGTGAAATGTTATAGAAGATAGAAAAGTAATATGAAGTCTTTCTTCTTACAGTCTTGCATTAGGTCAGATATTGGAGAGAGATGGATTTGAAGCGTGGACCATTCTGTGGAAAATGAACTAGCTTGAAGGTCACTGCCAGAGAATTGCTATTAATGGCTCTGTGTCCAGTTGGAGGCTGGCAATGAGTGGTGTCCCTCAGGGGTCTGTCCTGGGACCAGTACTGTTTAATATCTTAATCAATTATATAGACGGTGTTATCAAGTGCACCCTCAGAGAGTTTGCAGATCACACCAAACTGAGTGGTGCAGTTGGTGCAACAGAAGGAAGAGATACCATCCAAAGGGACTTGGACAAGCTTGAGAAGTGGCCCATGTGAACCTAATGAGGTTCAACAAGTCCAGGTGCAAGGTGCTGCACCTGGGTCAAGGCAATCCCAGACTTGAGTACACACTTGGACAAGAACTCACTGAGAGCAGCACGCTGGAGAAGGACTTAGCGATTCTCATGGATGAAAAGCTTGACATAAGCCAGCAGTGCACACTTTCAGCTCAGAAGGCCACCTGCATCCCGGGCTGTATCAACAGAGGAGTGTCCAGCAGGTCAAGGGAGGTGATTGTCCCCTCTGCTCTGCTCTGCTCTTGTTAAGTCCCCACTTGGAGTACTGTGTCCAGGTCTGGGGCCCCCAGCACAAGAAGAATATGGATCTCTTCGATGTGAATCTGTCCAGAGGGCTGTAGCACCTGTCCTATGAAGAAAGACTGAGACAGATCTGGATGTTCAGCCTGGAGAAGAGAAAGGTCTGGGGTGATTTCATTGAAGCATTTAGTATATAAAAGGTCTTATAAAAAAAGATGGAGAGCAACTTATAACTTGGGCAGATAGGACAAGGGGAAAATGTTTTAAGCTAAAAATGGGAGATTTAGATTAGATGTTAAGAGGAAATTCTTTGCTATGAGGGCGGTGAGGCACTGGAACAGGTTTCCCAGATAATTTGTGGATGTCCCATCCCTGGATGTGTTCAAGACCAGGTTGGACGAGGCCCTGGTCAACCTGATCTAGTGGGTGGCATCCTTGCCTATGGCAAGGGGGTTGGAACTAGATGGTCCTTAAGGTCCCTTCCAAACCAAGCCGTTTTGTGATTCTGTGATATGTGTTGAACAGAGCTGGATTATAGGTTATAAAAGAGAGAAAAAAATTATCTTGTTTTGTTTCTTATTTTCAGGTCAGTAGAATTTTTCAAAAAGCTAATGTAAAATTCTTTTAAGTGGATGAATATTATCTGTTTAAAAATGTAACAACTTACATCTTGTAGAAATCTTCAACATTAGTTATTTTTAAATATATTTTAGAAACAAGTGACTGGAATTTCAACCCCGCGAGTGATTTCTTAAAACTATTTTTTTTTTCCATAATATCAAAGTAAGTTTTCATTTTTGCACATGAATCAATCTAACAAACAATAAATTATACACTTTAGTGAAATCTCTGCACTTTCATAATGTATTTTATTATTGTAAAATCTAATTTTTCTAGGTTTAAAATGATATCTATTTTCACACATTGGAAAGAACATAAAACAGAGTTTTTAGCAGAAAAAAAAAACACCCTTGAAGAACTACCTGCAATCACTAACACATCAGATATGTACTAATATATGAAAGCAGATAGCAACTATTAAACAGGTAAAAAAATTCTTAATAAAAGAAATTGTTATCCTCTTAACCTTAAAGGTTTATGGAAAGGCAATTAACTTTTGTGAGCTCTTAATTTTGAGCCCAACAGGTTATGCACCTGACACCTACTATGAGAATCTTTAACTTTTTTTTCCATTCAATTACATTTTTTTTTTTTTTTTTTTTTTGGTCTTCTGTAAAGAGATTGTCCAAATGTGTTAAATGATCCTCAGATCTTTTAAAAAAATAAGCTAGTACCTCTGGTACTCATCTGATGTTTTGTATCAGTGAAATAATATACTTGACAATAACTTATATTTCAGCATTAAATCAGAATGACACTAATCTTTTATTTTCTCCTTTGATATTTTCCACTAAAAAATATGTTATATATACTACACATAGATTTTTGTTTACTTTGAGAATCATTTATCATTTTCTGAGATTTTCAAAGAGATACAAGACTTCCATTTAAAACAAACAAGCAAAAAAACCAACCAACCAAACAAAAGAGCCTTCACCAATCCTACTATTTCCTAGACAACTACTCTTTAGTAGCTTTCGAAAACTGTTTGCCAACTTTATATTTACCATTTATATTATCACCATTTAAGTTATCAAGTCTAAAGGTCAAACTTACAGGTTAATCACTTAGTTAAATAGGTGTTACATGCAAATCACCTGTTCAGTAAGGGACAGGGTAGACAGAGCTGTAGGGGACCTCAGTGGGTCACTTAACCCTTCCTCCTGCTCCCACCAGCAGGATCAGCTTTGCTATCCTTAACATATATCTATATGTCTAGCCTCCACTTAAAAACTCTGTAACTGCCATAGAAAATCTATCATGGTTTTCACTTTACTTCCTGATAGTTTAATTTTCCTACTGCCTAATTTAGATTGTCCTTTTATAGTCCTTTTTAATACATCTCATTTTCCCTGCCTGAATAGAATTATGTTATAAAACTGATAGTTGACTAAACAGTTATATTCTTATGTCTTCAAATATTATTCATTATTGTGCATACCTATATAGCCATTGACATGAAAGTAAATATTTAAACTGTACTTCTTTCAGAACTGACACAATGTTGCAGAGTAATGTACTCATTTAAATGCCTTATTAATACTATATTGTAATTAATGATGCATTTGTAATATTTTACTTTATTTACTTTTTTTTTTTCCCTTTTTAGTGTGATTAATTATTAGAGTTACTCACAAATATAAATGAAACTGAAATTATTGTCCTCAATTGCTGACTTAGGAAGAACTCAGTTTCACATTACCTAACATACCTTCAGACTCAGGCAGCTGACATATACCTACACTGCAAAATTCATCAAGTTGTAATGTACAGATTTCTGTGGCCCAACATCATACTGCATGTTTGTAACACTATAAATATATATATATATATAAAGGATAATTATATCAGCAGACAATGTAATTCCTCATTACAATAAAAGTTTTCAGTTATCATATACAGGTCCCACATGGCTTCATTATTATTTCACTATCATTATTTGACATACCTCTATCAATCTCTTTAAAAAGATGCAAGTTTATATATTTCTAATTATTTTTAAATCAAATAAATTATGAACCCTGAAACAGAAGCCAAGCAATAGAAAAAATGGGTGATGAACAAACAAATCTGAGAGGAAATTGAAGATTATGATTAGTTCAAAGCCATAAACTATGAAACTGGAATGTAAATTTTGGGAGGGTAAGTTTCCTTGTAAGAATCAAGAGATTCAAAATACTCCTTGCTTCAGAGAGAGCTAAGAAAACTAAATCTGGACAGTGTCTTATCCTCATTAAAATTAACTAGAATCATTCCATTGACAACAGTGGGCTTAATTTAAAATCTCTCTAGAATGGTAGGACGAAGATTAAGTTGATGAAGCACAATAATAATAATAATAATAATAATAAATAATAATAATAATAATAATAATAATAATAATAATAATAATTTTCTTACAGACAAATACAAAAATATGGAAGGGTTTAAACAAACAAAAACAACAAAAAGAATCCACTGAAGAGAATATTCTACCATGTCCTGAACTGTCAAAGCACTGGCAACAATAACTCAAGAGGAACCTGTGAGACATGAGGCAACTTTAGAATAACTCATATATCTGCCACAGAAATCCTTTGTCCTTTGTCTGGAAAATGAAAACATGTAGAACTGGCTCCTCTAGTCTAACTTGCACAGCTTTTTATGCAGACAAAAGTATTTGTTTTGTCATAACCTTCTTTCTTTGTCCCTAGGGAACAAATTTCCTGAACGATATGTCAAAATATGTGTCAAAATATAAGTGATATCAATATACCAAATGTGGACTTGGTATTAATATTTGTAAGTATACTTTTTATATACCTTTATAAAGGCATTCTATTTTAGCCTTCAGTAAAAAAAACAGAAACATAGGCATGCTGAAATAGAGAGAAATTTATGCTGAAACATTAATCTAGAATTTAGATAATCTTCATATGTATAGCAGCATCTGTATTGGTAAAACAGTTTTCAAAGAATTTTGACACAAGCTTTTTAGATCTGTGAAAGAAGTCTGTCCTGAAAAAAAAAAAAAAAAAAGGATTAAGGTAGTAATCATGAGTACGTGTATTCCCCTTCCTTTTTCCCACTCTACTATAGTGTAAACATGAGGGCTGTAAAATATGTAGGAATGACAGAGCGTAATGTTATAAATACAGTAGAAATTATTTATTAATATAAGTGTAATGCTTTTAGTTACAGAGAGACAATATAATTTATACTGTAGGAAGAATATGACTTTATTGAGCTAAGGAAACAGTAAGAAGCACACAGAAGCACGTGGAATGGTAGCTTCCCAGATAAAAATATAAAAGTACAAACTAGTAAATAGATAAAACCTGGCTGTTAACTAGTTATCTTACTACAAATCTTCTCTTCTAAAGGTGAAACCCATTAGATATACAGGATAAAATAAATCCCAAAAATGTTTTTTATCAAAAGGTGTATAAATTTAGGTAGTTCTTAAGGAATTTGCATTGAGGGGAATCTAACATGTTTTTGGGATATTCAAGGTAAAAACTAAACATCTAGGAAATGTTCAGAACAAGCAGGGGTGTGTGTGACACATTAGGTGTCTTCAGAGAAGTCATTCTGAGGTTCCTGGGTTATAAAGGTTCCTGGGTTTCTATTTGAAAGTTAATGTAGCTGATTAGGTAATTACCTCCAAGTCCATTCATTCTAGTAGTCATATGAATAGTAACATTTGATTCGTTCAATTAAATACACCGTTCAAAAAGGGGATATATTGCATCTGCAAACATTTAATAAGACCATACTTTCTCTAAAACCCTATGTTTTCTACTATGAACAAAAGGTACTGTATTGACTTTTAACTCCAGCACAAACAATGTGTCCTGTTTTTAACTCACTTCTCTTATCCTTGTTGAATGTGAATTAAAAAGACAGACACCAGTAACTGAAAAATACTCTTGGGTTCAGCTTTCAATATATGGCAGCTTCCTTCTCTTATAAATCAAATGAGCTTTTACCAACATCTCACTGGGAAAATTAAGCAGATATTGAAGAAGTAGATATATTTATATGCAGCAACTCACTTCCATCTGTTAGGGGAATTGAGCTGAATCTGTCAGACAGAGACAGGTAAGGGTGGCACAGCTCCGTTTCCCAGGTCCAACTGTTAGGCTGAGCACGGATTCCTGGCAAGCATACATGTGCAAGTGCACACACACATGTATACAACACATATATACACAGCTGACTACACAAACTGACAGGAACACAGACCTTTTACACGAATGCTGACAACACCAATGGTGTCATCCTGCTCCCCTCTTTGTCTCAACAGGAGAAGAGAATATGTATGTACAGATGTGGGTGGGTAACTCCAGCAGCTGGGTTCAGGCACTCAGTCTGCCCAGTAGCTGCCCCTGGATTGGAGTCTCCCCAGTTGGTGGTGCCTGGACATATGAGCTCTTAAGACAATCCTTCCCCTCCAGCTGATGATTTTTTCAGTCATGTGTGTGCACTTGTGCACTTACACACACACACATCCAAAGTTGACTGGGACTCCCCTAGTCCCATAGTTACTCCCCTGAGTGCTCTTGACATTCAAGAAACAAGGCAGTCAGATCCATAGCTGTCCTTAAGAGGCCCCCTCACACCCCTAGGTACCAGGCCACTTCACCTGCCTGCTGTCTGGTCTAGCTTGTTCTTTTCTAGCAATCCCATAGTCAGTAGCACCCCTACATTTGCTGGCACTACAGATCCCCATACACACATGTACACTTGTAGTAAAGAGTCCTTTATTGGAAAATAAGCAGACAGGACAGATTGTAGTTATCAGATGTAGGGCATTGCCAAATGACCCTATTCACCAGCCCCTGATTCTATATGAATGGATCATTTTATTCCCTCAAACCTCTATTTCCCACACTTGCTCTTTCCTAAATCACCCAAAGTCCTTCCTTTTCTTTTCTTTGGTTCCACCCATAAATATCCCATAATAAATCCTGTGAAAATCTCAAACTGCTTTTCCCCTGCCTCCCATGTCTCCCACATGTTCCACATACCTGCGTAACAACCTCTCTTTAGTCCAAAAGATGATCCAGAGAACTGTTCTCAATGATTCATGAGATGACTTCTCAATGATTCATGAGTAACTTGGATGTTGTAGCTGAGGACCTCCTGAGACAGCCCTGAGAGGAGCCTGTACAGGGTGTCTGTAATATGGGTTCCCTTCCTGATATTGTGTCCCTGTGCTCTTCTGGGCTTCTGAGGGATGTCTTTGATTTTCCAGTGTCTCTTGGGATGGGCCTGGGAGCAGCTGGCACAGGTAACTGAGTTAGTCCTCCTGCCACTGTTCCTCTGTGCCTTCTTTGTGTGCGGATAACCATGGAGTCACTTAAAGTTCTTCCAAACATTAGGGCTTATATCATATTTTCACCTTAAAAAGCGAGTGAACATAAATGCTTAATTTTTCATGCATAACTCAGCTATCAGATTTTAAAGAAGAGGACTGTTTATAGTTATCTCATTAGGTTTTTAGTAATTCATCCAACTGTAAAATGGGTGGAAGAAAAAAAAAAAAAAAGCTTATGAAGGGCAGTGAGAGATATTTCAGGACATATCTGCAAAATAAATAAATAAATAAACGAAACAAAACAGAAACCAGCAATCTCTTTTCAAGATAATCTTCTGGATATATACTTGTGTTTCAATAGCTTTAACCAAGATTCAAATTAGTAAGATGAATTAACACAATAAGCGAGTGTAAAAAGCATTCAGATGGAAACGGGGAAGGACAAAGGAAGAGGGAAGGCTATATATAAATATAGGTCAATAACTATGTTATGAGTAGCCCCAATATATTAAATATTCCCTAAACATCTATATCTCCCCATCCCTATCTCCAATGTTGTTCTATCAAATTACTGTCATTTGCAAAATTCAAGTGTCAAATACTGTGGAGAAAGTGAATTATGGAAGTGAGTTTGAGAAGAGAAATTATTCAGATATCTCCTCATCAAAAGATTTAAAATACTTTATATGCTTAATAAGATTTTTATTCTCTTTTTCTTTCTCTTTTCGCAAAGTACAAGTACGAATTCACTGGCACAAATGCACTTCCCCCACAAGAATTATCTGTTGAGGATTATCTGTAATGAACTTCTGTTTGAATTCTTACTTTCTTCCTGTGTATCATAAGTGAAATCTAGAAAACATTTTGAGCCCTTAAATTAAGAAGCAATGCAATATTTCATTATCTCCTGTTAAAATATGGATATTCAAAGTCGGCTCATTTGCAGAAATGAAATAATGAAGAATAACAACTAAGACAGGCCATTTAATGTGAAAAGAGGGAAGGAAGGAAGGAAGGAAGGAAGGAAGGAAGGAAGGAAGGAAGGAAGGAAGGAAGGAAGGAAGGAAGGAAGGAAGGAAGGAAGAGAAATTATTTTACAGAAAAGGGAAGAAAAGAGAAGATATTTTAACCAGCAAAAGATGTTTATTGAAAATATTATCTTGTATTTTGGTGTTATTAATTGTTAATATTGATTTGTCAGCTGTTATTCTTGAATATACAAAATGGCTATACAGTTATGTATAACACCACAGAGGTTTTTAGTTCATTAGATAAATATACAGTAGTAAGCAAATGGTAAGATATTTAGCAGGCTTCGTGTAGGGTCATATATTCCTGAGAATATTAGGTTAAATAAGAGCAACATTTTTTTTTTTTTAAGTTCATTTGCAAAATTCTATTATAAATTCAGTCATCTGCAGTTATCTACATTTTGTCTTCAATAAAAACATATCTGCTGTCAATAAAAAGTGAAAAGTACAGGAAAAAAAAAAAAAAGACTAGCAGAAAACATTTCAAAGTAGAGAAAAAAAAGGAACTGTAAATGAGCAGATTTAAATTTGCAAAAAAGATTTGGAAAATTAATTCTGCATTTTACAAGAACTGGTCTTCCAATACATATTTTTTTTCAGTAGAAAAAGCACTGTATGGCTCCTAATATGTTTTTAGTATTTCTTGTGCCAGCTGAACCCTTGCCTGTTTAATATGAAGTTACAGAAAAGCAATTCACTTTGTGGAATAAAAAGGAATCAGAAGAGCCCAGACAGAGAAATCCAATTTCATCTTCAGACAGCCACAGCACTATACACCTTCCATTTTAATGACTGACAGATTTTATTTCTCCTTTTCTGGCATCACAAAAGAAATTGGCTTTCCTGTCTAGTGAAGAGTCAGTTAAAAATACCATTTTTTTTGCTTATTTTTTTGTTTTGTTTTGATTGGTTGGTTTTGTTTTGTTTTATTTTGTTGGTTTGGATTGTTTTTTGCACCATGCTTGCAACACATGCACATACATTTATTAATATGTCTTCGTTCTACAATTAATTCAGCTAAAATACCATTGCCATGTTAATGAACTCACATAAATTCTGTCTGTTGTTCCATCAGCTTTTTCTGATACCACACAATCGATCCATCAAGCGTGAGCTGATCACAGATTTCTAAAAAGTAACACTTCCCCTTACTTTAAAACTAAAGCTATATCTGATCCTCTGAAACACCCACGAGTTTTTTATCAAACTATAATACTTTTAGAAAAAACTATATATTTTTTCTTCCTCTTGTCATAGAATAGCAAATTCAGTTTATTAAGGTTGATCCAATTCATTCATCAGAATAATTACTCTAGTTTTACACTCCAGCTCCAAAGAAAGATACAGACTTGACCCAATTCTTACAGGCATTGCTGTAGAAAAAAATCACAGGCTTAGGAGGTAAAACTTACATTTGATTTACATAGAGTACACTCTTTTATTATAAACATAACATTGTTTCATTGTATTATTGCTAAATATTTGAGGAACTTTATTATTTTTAAAGGTGACATTCAACTTTACCAATATTAAAGTTTTTATTTTGTTATATACTTTACAAATTTGAAAACATATTTGTCATGTTCAGACCAGAAATAATTGAACACGAAATTTCCATCACAGAGGAAATGCAACAGAAAAAAAAATGCATAAAAATTGTGTTAATGAAACAGAACCTGAAAATCAAATTTCTTAGGCTTTGATCTGTGATTTTAAAGAAAGGACCTCTAAAGTTTTAGCTCCCATTTAAACTGTGTGAGAAATATTATCAATAAGCTTGTGGATCCCCACTGGGACTTCCAGCTCTCCAGATCAAGTGGCACCCAGCACCATTTGGTATTTGGAAAGGAAAGCCCTAGGATTTTGTGACAATGAACCTGGAACCTCCAGTTTCTAAGCCCCAGCAGGAGAAACTGGATGCTCAGGTGATGCATCCAGAGGTGATGTATCCAGAAAGCAGGTAATGGAAAATTGTTACATTTCTTGGAACTATGTTGCACTGAACATGATTCCTTCAAAAATTTAAAGGAAATTCGGTTTTGTATGCAAAGTAGAAACTTGGGTATAGAAGATGAATAATGTGATTTTAATTATTAATTATTTGCTTTAGCTGTGAATAAAGTTGAAGTCTTTATTGTTAATTCGGTATTACCTTTCATCTTTTTCAAACTACTCAAGAATAATACATCAGGTTTCTCTACTGCAGAAATTATCTTTCAACTTGTATACTCACCAGTTTTCTTTCCAGATAAATTGAATAAAACTGGTGTGATATTTTAGAAGAACAGTTAGTGTATTTCGGTCCTGCATCTTTTCTTAACCTAGTAGTAATGATAACTGCTTTACTAACAGTTTATTTATTTATCACTGAAACAAAACAAACAAAGAAACAAACAAACACTTTTTTAGGGATATCATAAAACACTTTTTCTTTCTGCAATATACTTTTTATTATATTTGTTTTATTAGTTAGTGCCATATTTGACAGGAAGAAAAATGCATGAGCCAAAAAGACTGTCAAATATCTAGTTAAATACTGACATTGTCAGAAATTCAAGTTTTACTTGCTCCACTCCCTTATATGCACTTCTTTGAATTTCCCAATACGGAAAATATTTTTAGTAGCATTATCTGCTTTGGCAAAACAAATTTTGAACTGTTTATGTTACTTATTTTTATTTATCTTTCTGACCATCATCTGAAGTAATGCTTAATCTTAACAGATTTATGTTAGTGCCAAAGTCTAGTTCTAGTGGAACTAATCAGGATTTTGTTGTTTTAGTATACTGGGACTGAAAATTGACTCTTATATGAAGAATCTTGGCAAAAGTAGAGGCACTAGAATAGACTCTCAAGTTAGTGCAAGTTTTTCTAACATAGCAACTTAGGCTTTAAACTCAAAGTTCATCAACAACTAAATAAGTCTTAGGACTAATCAGGCTTACTATGACTTTCTGAGACTTTGTGACTCTTAACACTATCTTTTTTTTTTTTTTATTATAAATTTTAAGCACTGACTGTGATCACCATAACATGTTCTAATAAGAGTCAAGAAGTAGGGGGCTGACTACACATACACCAATTTCAGTCCTTGTAGCCAGTACAGGTATTATCTCCACCTTTTCGATGTTAAAATTTTGAAATGGGCACAGTGATACACAGTATATACATGGAGCTAAGAATTACTTTTATAATTATTAGACTGGTTGAAGTGCTAGTAATTAATAAACTGCTGGTCCAAATTATCTAGTACAAAGAAGCTTATATATAATGCTGCTACAATACCATTAAAATTGCTATATAAAACATCTGAGATATTAAACCCCTAATCTGTTTAAATATTTGACTCCTTGATAACAGTGGAATGGTAGAATTGCAACAGCTGAGAATCTTATCTATCATCTACTGTGTTTTTTAAATTTCAGCCCTGTGTTTATTGCTGAGTTTGAGATCACTGAAATGATCAATGAAATGGCATGATGTGTCCAGCTCTGTTTGTTGCAACAAAGTGTTGTCTTGCACTTCAACAACCCCATTCAGCACTACAAGCTTGGGGCAGAGTGGCTCGAAATCTGTGCAAAGGAAAAGGATCTGGGGGTGTTAGTTGATGCTTACCTGAACATGAGCTGGCATTGTGCCCAGGTGACCAATAGGGCCAACGGCTTCCTGACTCGTATCAGGAATAGTGCAGCCAGCAGGACCAGGGAGGATTCTGTATTCTGCTCTGGTGAGGCCGCACCTCGAGTATTGCATTCAGTTTGGGGCCCCTCAGTACAAGAAGGACATCGAGGCCCTGGAACGCGTCCAGAGAAGGGCTACGAAGCTGGTGAAGGGCCTGGAACACAAGTCCTATGAGAAACAGCTGAGAGACCTGGGGTTGTTCAGTCTGGAGAAGAGGAGACTCAGGGGAGACCTTGTTGCTCTCTCTATCTACCCAAAAGGAAGTTGTGGGGAGCTGGGGGTCAGCCTCTTCTCACAGATAACTAGTGATAGGACTAGAGGGAATGGCCTCAAGTTGTGCCAGGGAAGGTTCAGGCTGGAAATTAGGAGACGTTTCTCCTCAGAAGGAGTGGCTAGACATTGGAATATGTTGCCCAGGGAAGTGGTGGAATCACCTGCCAGTACTTAAGGAGAGGTTGGACTTGGTGTTTAGGGACATGGTTTAGTGGGTGACATTGGTAGTAGGGTGATGGTTGGACCAGATGATATTGGAGGTCTTTTCCAACCCTAATGATTCTATGATTCTATGTTAAAGCACCCTACTAACTCACAAACGCCCTTGTAGCAGTATAGAGAGTACCTGGGAGAAAAAAAAGTTACTGCATAAGAGATTAGTCAAGCTATAATTCAGAAGTATATGGGAAGGTATTTGTGATAGGAGGATGGTTGGACCAGATGATCTTGGAGGTCTTTTCCAACCTTTATGATTTTATGATTCTATGAACATAATGTCATCCCTGTATTTAGTGACTGACTGGCAACCTTCTAAAATATTTTAGCATTTTTGCACTTCAAAAAAAATGGTATTTTCTGATTTGCTTGAAAACCAAAGCAAAGCAAAGGAAAGCAAAGCAAGCAAACCAAAGCAAAGGAAAGCAAAGCAAACCAAACCAAACCAACTAGTCAAACAAACAAACAAATACAAACAGTAGCAAACCACAAAACAAACAATCAAACAAACAGGCTGGTCTGCCCTCATCCACAAAATGTTGCCAAAAATTTGATAAAAGTGTTTCAAATGTTGAGGAAATGTGTTTCTGAAAACTTTCTTTTGATTTCTTCCTCTTTGGAAGGTTGATGAGATATTTTTTTTCTTAAAATTTAGTGAATATTTTTAGACACTATCCTGTGTTTTATTACAAGTGTAATAATGGAAATTTAAAAGTGGACACCTTTTAAAATTTGTAACTTTTGAAAGTTCTGATTATAACAATTCCTCTACAAATGACTATTCCTATGAAATTCTGATCACTCTGTTCAGTTCCAAAGTGAGCTCCAACTGACTAATGATAGTGGTTATACTTACAGATAACATCATTTAAAAACTATATACTTTAGAGCTCCTAGGAAATAAACTTCACGTTGGCATCAGTCTGAATTATTTTAAAGATTATTTGAAATTTCAGCCTTGTTTTATTTTAAAATTCTTGTTTATTTAGTATGACTTCATAAGGAATGTATTTATAGAAATGGGACAAACAGGATACCTTTACATTGTCTTACACTGTATTAAGTATACCTGTAAAGTATAAACTCTTGAGTTCTCCAGGATGTTGTCGAGTGTATGTAGTAGAGGATGCATTCTTTCTATCATATACAGAGTAACAGCTACCTCATAAAGTAAGAGAGTAAATTTACAGATAATTCCCAAAATAGGCTGAGTACACCTTAGTTTGCAAATTAAATTTTGTATGTGCAATTTGTGAAAAGTTCATGTGCCCTAAGCACAGGTTAGGTCTGTTCTTTTCAAAGAACAGTTTTCACTTGAGCTCCCTACAGCCAGTTATGACTTGAAAATACGTGCTTTGGTTTGAATGTCTGACCCTGACCCAGCTAGAACAGTTTGAAAATGATTCATTTGAAGAAATGCAAACCAATTCTAAAAAATAAAATTAGTCCAATAACTTCATTGTCCACTATGCTGTGATCCAGAAATTTAACACTGGTAACCTCTCAAGATTTCAGAAAGCAAAAGCTGACAATAAATACAATTTAACTTTCAGATTCCTTCATAGCTATTTTTCTTCTGCCCAGCTTGATCTCACTTAGCAGAGCCTCCAGGTGATTGAGTTTTACAAAAAACAAAAATGAACATCTGTTCTGTGTATAAAAAATGTAACACTGTTTCTAATAACAGAGCTATAAAGCAAACAAACAACTTCAAAACAAACAAAAAGATAGTTAAATAGATTATAAGATTTTTCTCATAAAAGTCGAGTCATTTCTTTCCATCTTCCAAGATAATCTGAAAATGTTGATCCTAATTATGCAGGCCATATTATTACATGTATAATTGGCCCTAAGTACTGAGTGGTTCTGCTCAAATCTCTACAACTGCAACCAGTGTGCTAATTCTCCTGAAAGAAAACATTCAGCAAAATTCAATAATATTTCCTTTTTATTATTATTATTATTAAACTGGAGTGAGTCTAATTACTGTAAAATCTTTCTATTGATGTAGCTTCCAGCTGTTAGTTCTGAGGGATAGATTTTTGCTAAGTAAATATAGTATAGGAAGTACCTCTCTTTATCTTGGATGTCATGAATTTCATGCTATGGCTGTCAGTTCTATTAATTCCAGTTCCATATACCTGAGGCTTGAAACTGTATAATCAAATGTCTGTGTATGTGACGAATTACTCCCCTGAAGGAAAGCTTTTCATTTTTTATTTTTTCTTAAAAAAAAAAAAAAAAAAAAAAAAAGGATATTTTTCATCTTGGATACGATGAGATTTCTGTTACACTGATACTGTCTTGGCCTCTCTAGTGTAACTAATTGCAAACAGGAGAAAATCAAGCATGAGTCTTCTGTGAAATGGAAGAAAACATACATTACTGATCAACAAAGTCAATCTCTATAGTTTGAAGAGCCTCTGGTAAATGCATATATTTATTTATTTATTTATTTATTGAATACTAATTTAATAGCTACTGTTTCCAGAGTAACTAATGTGATTTTTTTGTTTGTTTGTTTTTATTAACCTGTGCTTACAAATCACAGATATTTTTCTACAGGGATGCCATACATGTAGCTGGGTATACTGCTATAAATCATATTGTTTTGAAACTATTAGTTCTGTGGGCTAAATTTACACCAGGAGAGGTTTAGGTTGGATATTAGGAAGAACTTCTTTACTGAAAGGGTTGTTAGGCATTGGAGTCGGCTGCCCAGGGAAGTGGTTGAGTCACCATCCCTGGAGGTCTTTAAAAGATGTTTAGATGTAGAGCTTAGTGCTATGGTTTAGTGGAGGACTTGTTAGTGTTAGGTCAGAGGTTGGACTAGGTGGTCTTGGACATCTCTTCCAACTTAGATGATTCTGTGATTCTGTGATGAATTATATTCCAAGATAGGAACAAATAGAGAATGTCATTATTTGAGTTAGTGAATATAAAAAAAAAAAAAAAAAAAAAGCCAGATAAAATGAAGTGTTAGGCTAATGTGCTCACTTTTTTGTTATTTCACATCTCTAAGTTTTAAGTAAATGAATTTTTTTTGCAAAATCTGGATCATAAAGTTGACAGATAGTTAACATTCTTTTATTAAACAGTTTCTTTTTGGTAAATGCTGATTTGGTAAAACTAAACTTTTTTTTTTTTTTTTTTTTTTTTTTTTTACAGGAACCTGCTAGTTTTGATAGATCTTCATCTAGAAAACATTTCCCAGATGCAGGATTAGATTTCTCTCGAGAATCAGAGAGACCACAAAAACAAATCTGTTGTGAAACTCTTCTGACTTTGTCAATCTCAGCTACATCTATCTCCCTATCTTCATTCTGTTTACTCTTAGCTTTTTGGTTCACAGCTGAGTCTAGAAGAATGTTTGGGCTAACTCTACAGGAATTCCTCTATAAGAACAGTTAAGAAGTTTCTAGAAGTGGAGCTGGTTAAAGAAGGAACAAAAGAAAGTTTATTTCTATTTGAAATTTTGAAATATTTGAGAGTCTCATGGATTCACAAGTCTGTTTTCCAACTATTTTTAATTATGTATTTGCATTAAATTTTGTTTAGCCACAAATAGGGATAAACAGTAGGGCAGCTGATCATATGCCCATGACAGGTAATTAATTTATTTTTGCAAACTTGTGACAATAATGTCGAAAGCTATGATAACTTTTCTTAACATTTTTTTTTCCTTGTTAGGAAGAATACAGGAAATCAACTACCCGCTCAACAGAGTGAGTATCATATATCTGTAGGGTGGATGCTGAGCCTGAATGTTTTAAAATATTTTAAGAAATTCTTTCAACTCAGTAATTCTCTTCCTCATTGTAATGCCAAAAAAATGTTTTGACATTAAAAAAAAATAAATCATCACAGTGTGGTAGGAAGAAAGAGCTGCATTTACTACAAATATAGTGTCTTGATGTTTGTTGATGTTGTTAGTGGTGGTGGTGTTTTTTTTGTTGGTGTTTCTCTCTCTCTCTCTCTCTCTCTCTCCCTCTTTTTCTCTCTCTCTCTCGTTTTCCTTGTCAATCTGTATATGTTTGAACAATTTTGGAACTATTACAATCCAACATCTCTTCAAGCCACAGAATAGGATGACTCAGATGAACTACAGTGAAAAATGCCTTAAGACCCCTTCAAGGCCCTGCTGCAAAGAAATCTACTCAGAGAAAAAGTGAATTCTTGATTGTCCTCCAAGATCGTTAATCTGTGGGGAAAAATGGGAGAATCCTGGAAAGGAAAAGAAAAATGTTGTTATAGAGAGAGACACAGAGAAAGAAAGCAAGATAAACACCTTCATTTAGATTTTTCCTTTAGAAAGAGTGAATCCATTATTTACAGAATGAAAGCCTTATTCAGTCATTCAGATCTTCAGGACAGTTCCTGATACAAGTTAATTAAGATGCTGCCTAAAGTTTCATTTGTGCTGACATCATGAAGGCCTTGGCTGAACATATAATGTTGCTACATTTAGCTGTACTAGGACTAGAGAAGCTAGAATGGTCTCTGAATACACTCGTATGTCTCTGCAAGAAATAAATTATTAACGTAATAGACAGTAGTGAAAGATACCTATCTAAGTATAAACATGAAATCTTTTCAGGAATTCCCGGTTAGGGGACTGGTGTATCCCTCAAGACCCCTTGAATGCCCTGCTGCAAAGAAATCTACTCAGAGAAAAAGCACTGAGTTTTCTGCTATTTATAAGTTAAAATATAAAAGTAACTAATTGTGAGGTAGTATCTGCTTGCTATCCAAAAATGGAAGGTGACTGTTGTTAATGTAATCAGTAATATGACTGATAAAAGAAATACATGATTAAAAAGTGTGTTTCAGAGAACTGGGTTTGGATTTCTAAGGTACCCTCTGCTGTTTTCAAGCATAAGTCTAATTACTCAACAATTTTGGTATATATAAACAAAATGTTACTTGGTAAAAGAGTTTTGGTTTAAACTGTGTAGTAATAGGAAATAATACCTTTTGGAAACAAGAAGAAAGCTGAGAAAAATATAGATTAAATTACAGGAAATAAACATATGCAAAACATATTAACCTGTTAGGAAAAGTCTTATGTGGTAAAATGATGAAACAGTGACAGGAAAAATTATAGGTGAATGTAATATCTGTTGTTTCCCCTGGATAGATCTACAGAATAGAATTAATTTGATAAGAAACAACAAAGAAAATTATATCAAGGTGATAGGTTTTCTTCAGGAATCTGAACTGTTATGAAAAAAATCATAGTTTTCTACAGAAACTATGTGTTGGTTACTTAAATCAACACTTGAGGTGTTGTGAACCTCAAATGACAGAATGCATAGATGGTCCCAGAAGACTTAACTCTGGTTTGAAGACACATGCCATTTTGAATCATGATAATCGTGAAATATTATAACAAAAATCAGGGTTAGAAAAAGCATTGGTTCTATTTCTAAGCTCTCAAACTATGTACTCTGTACTTTACAGAGACACTGAGCTGATGTCCGTTAACATTTGAGCAGAGTGGTCATGGAACCTCATCCTACTTTAGTTAACTGGACTGAACAATAAAGGTAACATTAAGAGTCTTGAAAATATTAAGAGCCCTCAAAAAAAGTCTGCAAAGAAAATTCTGTAAATACGTCTTCTGCACGTCACAATGGTTAGAAAAAGTTTTGGTGTGTATGTTTACACATCTCTGAGTTTTCTCTTCTATAGTGGCACTTACCACTGATGCAATGTGAGTTTTTTAAATGCCACCATTCTGACTGTCACTTTTGCTAAGCTGAATAGTCATCATTTCTTGTAAAGGAAAAGGACAGGATGATTAGTTATTTCAATATTGTGAAATTTCACATCTGGTTTACCTAAAAAAAAAAAATCCACTCTTAAGATACTGCAAGTCAGAAACAGATATCAAAAAAATCATTCTTTTTCCTTCCATATCTTATTTTGATAAATTACTAGCAGTAAAAACAATGGAAAGGTATGATTTGCAATTTACTTTTCACTTCCTAGTCCTAAATTTTTCTGCACTTTCTGAACGGCATACGGGACATGGAGTATTCAGTTGTTCAAACTCAAAAGGAGACACTTTTTAAAATATACAGAATTGTAATATATTATAATCCAAGAAATGTCTTGGTAGAAATGTTACAACATTTCCCATGTTAAAATGGGAAATATTCATCGTATAGTCTGTATAACAAGGAAGATATTGTATAATACTGTTTTGCAAATACATCTTCAGTGAATTAGTTTATCATAAACAGTGCTACAGAGTTTAGAAAATTACTGTAATGTTTGACTAATCTTATATATCTAGGTATTATATAATTACACTAAATTATGAGCTTTTTAGTGCATTTTTACACAACAGTAGCTGAGTTAGTGCCTCACAGTGTAAGTCAACAAGGATTAGGTAACTTCAATAATTTATAATTTAGTGATGCCTTCTTTCACTCCGTTTTTCTCAAGATTTGAATTTTTGAATTAGTGCCAAGAGCCCTCTCTTTCTAAGTCCAGGACACACACATTTGTTCTGTTTTGTTTTATTTTGTTTTCTTTTCTTTTGTTCACCACAAGCTACCCATCAGTCTTTCTTCCTTTTTGAAATTTTTTAAATTGTGCTTTCTTTTCATAAGGTATACTGGGTAGATTTTTACAATACTGTATCGACTGGTTTTGATCTCTTTTCATCCAACTGGCTGCTCTCTCAGCATCTTTAAACCATAGCTGTGTAGGATGCACACAAATATTCCTATTTATTATTTGTCTTATGTTCAGCCAATTGAGTTATTAGAAGGCTTGTAAAGGTGCAGTACTTCAGCTTCCAGAATAAATGCCAGCACATTCCTTCACTCAAAACTCAGCAATGTAAACTGTCTGTAGTAGTTGCTCCTTTGAGTAACATTTAAAAATTGAGTGGAGCATTCTTATATTTTATGACCACATGGTGTACAATTTGGCAGTGTTTATGGGCTTAGCATTTTTATTTGATGAGCTTCCAAAAATTTTCATAAGAGTAGATTCTCTTCGTTATCTCTTTGATATCAGTTTTGTTATAGCATTCACCAGCACCTTCCAGTACCACATTAAGTTACATTGCTAATATATGTCACATGTTGCTTATTCTTTCTCAAGACAGAGAAGGATGAACAGCATGGCTTTTTGTCACATACGTACACACATGTATCTATACCTGTGTGTTCATACAAACAACCTATTTATGTGTAAATATGTGCTGCTGAATTTTATCTTTTAACAGTGCTGGAGAAATGTGTCTTCACCTTGATGTGCATGTGTGTGTTGGCTGGGAGTGACAGTGGTAAAAACAGTGTATGTGTGAGAGAGAGAGAGGGAATGGAACATTTATTTTACACTCAGTTAAACCTGGAACAGATGTTTACCACAGACAACCATGATCCATATCACAGAATTCTATTTTCCATAGAAATCAAATCACCTATTTCAGTTTTCACTTCCAAACTCTTAAAAAAGGTGTTTTATGTTGCCACGGTAGATATAAAGATCAAAGGACTTTGATTTTATTTTCTATGGGTAGCCAGTGTGTAGAGTAGAACAGAGTCCTGATAAGTTTGCTATATCCTGGACCACTGGAGTAAGACATTAACATGTTCTGTTTATTTTCAAAAGTTTCAGTCAGGCTCCCATCTTGGCATTTCCAAGTTCTACATGTGCTTCTGTGTTGTAGACTTTACCAATTAATTTAATCTTCCCTGTAGAGTTAAAATGACGTTACTATTTTTTTATATACTTCTGTACTTTTTTTTTTTTTTTTTACTGTTTTACTTTAAAAGCAGGCATGTATGATTGATAATAATAAAGTACAATCAAGTACCAAAGAATGACATAATGCAAAGAGGTCAAAAGAAGAGTTGGTTTATATGCTATATAGAACTCTTCAAAATGTTTTTCATATAAAGCCACATTGAATTAATGTGTTTAAACTTTGCATTTAGGTACTTATTTTTGCTTTTTGGACTGTAGGCACAGTATACAAAACAACTGGAATATCTGAAGGTCTGATTCTCAGTTTTCTCTACAACCTGCAGCATTTTAAGGAGAAAAAAAAAAAAAAAAAAAAAAAAAAAAAAAAAAAGAGTAGTAAGGAACTGGTTAGAACTTTAACATATAATTTTCTAAATATTTTGACAACTTTTAGAAAGTATAGTAAAGTAGCACAATCTTTTTTTTTTTTTCCACCTTGTTCTTTGGGGCATGTTGATCTCTGTAGTATATGGTTTCTATAGTCATTGCAAGTAAATTCTGAGTTTAATCTTGCTTATCTCACAGCACCTTGTCCTTTCAAATGTTCACCTGTTTCATTTTCCTAAGAAATAATGATCAGTAATGCATTACTATAAAACTCTCATTTTAAATCCTAAAACTGAAGTGTCAAAGAATTTATTTATGAGCATGTTTGTGTGCAGATCCATTTAGTCAAATTGTGGTATGTGCAGATTGTTGAGTTTCATCTTCCTTTTGCTTATATTGCTTTGGAAACTGCAGGACTCACTTCCCTGTGATGCACATGAAACCAGCTTCAACACACGGGGTATTGTTCTGTTCAGACATAATGGTCAATTTGAATCATATTTTCATAAAAATTTCTGCCTGCTTTTTATGACCCATATAAATGAAAAGTGTGCATAATACACATCCCTAAGGTATTCATGATAAGATTTTATATATTCAAGATGAAAAATTTGCCTATTTAATCCAAAATTCAGTTTTCCTTGACTTTACCTGTGCAGAAAATTTATTTATGAAGTACAAAAATACATTATTTTAAATACTTTTTAAAATTATTATTAAAATAAGGGTAATTAGAAAAGGAGAAGTTTTAATACTTAACAAAAAAAGTTGTTGAAAACACAACTTTAAAAAGATTGAGAGAAGTAATTTGCAGTGCAATTCTTTCTAGCATCCATAATACATATCACCTAACATTTTTTCCTTCACACTATGGTTTCTTCTGTGGTCAAGATGAAGATGAAGAGGAATTGGGCAACAATATAGAATACATTATAAGTATGGTAATAACATAATGCAGAGGAAACAAGAGTGGATACAAAACTAGAAAAATACTTGTCTAAAGAAGAGTACTGTGGCACCTCATAGGATGTGTTTAACAGCTTGCAAAATGCAAGCAACTAATAAACATAGAATGTAGTGTTGAGGATTTATTTCACCCTATGGTGGTGACCAAATGAGAAGATTTTGCTATACAGGCTTGAAGGGCATCTTATTTCTAGGCACTGCACTGGACATTATTACTTTAATTATAAACTATTAGAATAAATTAAACTTTTTCCTCTCCTCTCCTCTCCTTTCCTCTCCTTTCCTTTCCTTTCCTTTCCTTTCCTTTCCACTCCTTTCCTTTCCACTCCTTTCCTTTCCTTTCTTTTCCCTTTCCTTTCCCTTTCCTTTCCTTTCCTTTCCTTTCCTTTCCTTTCCTTCCTTTTCCTTCTTTCCTTTCCTTTCCTTTCTCTTTCCTTTCCTTCCTTTCCTTTCTTCCTTTCTTCCTTTTCCTTTTCCTTTTCCTTTTCCTTTTCCTTTTCCTTTTCCTTTTCCTTTTCCTTTTTTTCTGAAATTCACAAGAGTCTAGCTAGAAGGCATTTTCAATAAGGAATACAATTTAAAATTATGATGGGCATTACTAAGTTATAGTTAATATCAGATAGACATGAAAACTGTGAGGAATGAAACTACACTTTCATTGTTGTTTTGAAAACCCTAATCCTTACTTAAACATTTATTTTCAGGTAAGGCTTTTCATCTCGTGGTGACCACAAAGACAAAAAGAAAAACCAGCAGGTAAATAGTGACACTATAACATGGCAAGGTTTTACATTTCAGAGTCAACACATTCTCAGAATAACATGGCTCACATAGCAGTACAAATTGGTGGTATTTTATGTGAAGTCTGGAAGAGAAGATATGTCACCTGTTCTCTTTTTAACCTTCTATATCCTTCCTTCTCCTTGCAGGGTTCATAAGTCTTTCAAGGCTCCAAACCCAAGCTCTGATTTGTCCATCTATGTATATTTGACACATTTCTGAGGAAACTACTAAATTTTGCAAATGATACAAATTTAAAAGGTAAAAATTACAGATAGAAGAGTTACACTGGTCAAGTATTCAAGAGGAAAAACGACCAACATTTTTGAGAAAAAAAAATTCTAAAAGGAAAAGGGAGTCTTTCAAGTCATTTGCAATAATGCCTAGTTCATTGACTCTGGTCAATTTTTCCTGATCAGTTTTGTCAATGTTGATAGATTTGGGGGTTGATGACAATTTAGTGTACTAGGTTTGTGTGTCAAGATTTTTGTATCGGGGGCTGCAGGATTGGCTCCTGTGAGAAGGGGCCAGAAACTGCTCCCTGTTAGACAAGAACCTTTTGCGGTCAGTTCCAAAAGGGACCCACTACTAGCCAGAGCTGAGCCAATGATAGATGTTTGTTGCACCTTTGTGGGAGCAGATTTAAGAAAAGCAAAAATCTGCTGCACCACAGCAGCTGGGAAAGAGGAGTGAGAAATGAGAGAGAAACAGTCTTGTAAACATCAAGGTCATTGAAGGATAAGAGGAGGTGCTCCAGGCACCAGAGCTGGAGTTCCTCTGCAGCCCTTGGAGAAGATCATGTTGGAGCAAGGTGCCTTCCTGCAACCCATGGTGTACCATGGCAGAGCAGATCTCCATGATACAGTCCATGGAGGGCTCCACACTTGAGACGTTCTTGAAGAACTGTAGGGAAGAACTGCTCCCTGGAACAGAATGGAATGATGATGAAGGAGATGATGTGTTGTGGACTGACCACAACACCCATTCTCCATTTTCCTGTGCAACTCAGGGGAGGAGGTAGAAGAGAGTAGCTGGAGGGAAGGTGCTTTTTTTTTTGCTTGCAGTTCTCACTGCTCTAGTATGTTTTAAATAGTTAATAAGTTATATTAATCTGCTTTATGCCAAGACTATTTTGCTTGTGATGGTAACTGGTCAGTGACCTCTCTGTCCTTAACCCTTATCTCAATGCCCAAGGTGTTTTATTTATTTATTTTATTTTATAATAATTTATTTTATTTTATTTTATTATTTTTTATTTTCATTGTATTTCCTCCTCCTGTTCTGTTGAGGATGTAGAGAGAGAGCATTGTGGTGGGCTCCTGGTTGTCACCCAAAGTTAACCCACCCCACCACATTTAGTAACATTGGGAATCTACTACAGGGATCAGAGGCCAACCCTTCACCTCCAGACCAGTGCCAACCTAAAAGACTCTTCAGCTGCCCTTTCAGGAGTAATGGACATAGGTTTAACCTACTACTTGGTTAAGATCTTTCATGTATGTTTGCTTTATTGTTATTAATTATTATTATTATTATTATTAAATAAAAAGTTTTCCAGTTTTGATCTACAAAGAGTGTCTTTGTACTTGGCCAAAGGTCCCAAAAGAGATCCAGAGGAGAATGATATCAGTGCAAAAAGTATTATTTAGTTTAGGAAATTGATATTTTTGATAGATAGAACTTGTGCTTTAACAATACCTAAAACAGTACATATATATATATATATATATTTTTTTTTTTTTTTCTTCTTTTTCGGGGGAAGACAAACGTTACTTCTACTTAAATTTGGCATTACAAAAAAATATAAACTTTTCCACTCCATTGAAAATATTAAATTCCCTCTTTAAATAAGATCTCTAGGGTTACTAAGGAACATACTAATCAACACTGTCCAAAATCTGTCCATGTTATTAGATGCTATGAAGTCTTTCTATCAATCCAGAGATTACTGAGAACTAGTTTGACAGAGATTTATATCAAGAGCTCCATACAGCAAAATGTAAATCTCTGCTTTATACATAACTTATTGGAACTGTCTTATGCAACAGACACATTTTAGCAGTACAATTTTCCAACTAACAACCTACTAATAGTCATTGTTAGTGTAATACTGAATGTCAATTAAATAGGATTCTTTCTCATAATAATACATTAATTACAGAGCAAATCATGCTCTAAGATTCAACAGACTCCAATTTCTAAGGTTATTTCCTGGTTTCAGGCAAAACTTGCAACTCATTTTAGCAAAAACAGCAAAGTCAGCATTCATGGCTTTTTCTTCTGCTGTGAGCTGCCTGTTCTTCACAGAACTGAACAATTTGAGTTTATATGAATATGTAGCTACCTACCATACTAGCAGTGTTGTTGACTATAGATTCATTATAGATATGCATGTTATGCAAGACCATTTTAATTAAAAGATTTTTTTTCCAAAACACTAGCTCATAAGTACTTTTATTTTTCCTTAACTTACTTTTAAATCCCTAGCTAGCCTGACAATAGTTTCTAATATAGAAGTCCTTCTCCCCATCCTCCACCCCAACTTCATGATGAAGACATTGCTTAACAATAACAATTAATACTAAATTATGTTGTGTAATTTGTTATTGTTAAATACGTTTCATACTTTGACTCTATACTCCTTTCAGCAGCAATTGTTTTTTGTTGTTGTTGTTGTTGGTATGTACTTGTTTGTTTGTTTGTTTTGTTTTTATTCTTGACTTATGGAGCTTTAAATACAGGAGACATTCAGATAAGAAAAACTACAAAGAATTAACTACAAAGATGCTACCTTTGATTCAGAAAGTCTTAGTCAGCACAATTGAAGTTCTGGAGAGTCATCTAAATAAGTATCGTCAACTGCTTGTCCTGTTCCTATCCTCCTCTTATTTGCTTGTGTGGACATCTACTGTCACTCACTGTTGGAGATAAGACATTGGGATAGATGGACCTCTTTTTTTTTTTTTTTTTTCTCTCTTACATTTCCAATAAACTTGTGATTTGGGGATAATAGTCTTATATATCTAAACAGATATTTTAATACATACAGTTTAAAATGTGGTCTTTTATGCTTTTATACAAAACATGGTCATTTTAGGGATTTTTTTTTTTTCTGATTGTCTCAAAATATCTATTACACAGATGTAATTATCTGAAATAAAAGCAGAAATCAATATATTTTAGGGTCATCAGCCCACATCCTGATGATGGATTTATAGAAACATATGTCTTCCCCCCATGGTCTGCCTTGAACTATTTATGCAGATGCTCGGAGTATCTCACTGAGATCAAAAAAGAGAGGAGGAGGGAGGGAGAGAATGCTCCTAATGCTTTTATTTAAAGTGCTCACTTCATTGATGACTGTCTGATCATGACATATCATGATATATCAAGATGCTGTAAATGGTGTGTAAAGTCACAGTGAATATTGTCAACTCCCTTTTCCAAGATGGCTATGTGTAAAATTTGGTTTAAACTTCATTAGACTGCTATTTATACCGAGTCAAGGCTATAATTTAATTAATTATTGCATGCATTTTTACTGATTTGGTTACTACTGTGATCTTGGTTAAATGCATATGGTTATTTAAGCAACCTTTGCAAGCTTACTTATTTAATAAATGCATTAAAATTCAGCAAAAGTATGAAAGCATTTTAAGTTTTCTTCTTGGGCTAGAGAAATTAAGACAAACAGCTTGGAAAAGGTATTTTACATTTTCTCCAGTTTTGTTTTAGAATAATACTTTACACCTCATTACATAGCCTGAACAAATTCCATCACTACCTTTGAAACCTGGTACAGGGAGGAAGGATAAAATAAAAGTCTTTTATTTTTTAATGGTGTCTTACAAGTAGAACACTCATACTATAATTACAGTCAGGAAGAATAGAAATCAAAGTTGTAAATCTCATTCAATTGATAACTTGTTAATATGCTTTCTTATAATAATGATATTTTAAGGCTAGAAAACAAAAAATGAGGGTTTAACATCAAATTTAGAGGTGGAGTAGATGTGAAAATCAAATGGCCAAACTGAAAAATTATGAGATTTTACCACAGATTTCTACTTGCTATTACTAATAAATCTGTTATTGGAAAACATTTACCACTTATACGTTCAATATAATTTATTTTATTGACTCTTTAGATTTCTAGAATATTTCTTTTCTGTTTTTTTTGTTTGTTTGTTTGTTTGTTTTTTGTTTTGTTAGTTTGTTTGTTTGTTTTGGGCAGCAAAGTTCAAAGATATATATTTGAAATTTTAGATGGCAGGATACAAGTTAACCAAACCAGTTTGTTTTTTTTTTTTTTCTTTTTTCAAGGGTGGAAAGGTATATTTCCAAATAATTTTTTAAAAAATGGGATGGGGATAAGAAGTGATTATTTTTGGTAAGACTTTACTGTATATAAAAGAAATATTTTCTCTTTCAAAAGGGATGTTCTTGTCTTTAAAATGTACTGTAAAATTGTAATATATTAATACTTATCATAGAATCACAGAATTATCGAATATACATATGAGTTGGAAGGGACCCACAAGGGCCACTGAGTCCAGCTCATGGTTCTACACAGGACCAACCAAAAATCAGACCCTATGTCTGAGAATATTGTTCAAATGCTTCTTGAACTCCAGCAGGCTTGGTGCCATAACCACTTCCCTGAGAAGCCTGTTCCGGTGCCTGACCACCCTCTCAGTGAGGAATCTTTTCCTAATATCTAATCTGAATCTCCTCTGATGCAGCTTCATGCCATTTCCTTGGGACCTATCTCTGAGTAGAGGAAAAAGGTCACCTCCCTCAGCCTATTGGTAACTTCATAAACTTCAGTCTGTGGGAAGCCCATGTGTGGTGGTTTTTACCTTGCTGGGCAGCTGAATTCCACTCTCTCCCTCCTTAGAAGAAGAGGGGAAGAAGAAAGTATGTTGGAAAGGAAAAAAAACAACTCACACACTGAGATGAGGATAATTTAATTAAAGGGAAAAAGAAGAGGGAAAAAAAATAAAAATAAAAAACAAAGGCCGTGCAGAAGCACAGAGAAAGAAAATAAATTACTCCCTACTTCCAATCAATGAGTGATGTTTGGCCACATCCCAGGAAGCAGGGCCTCAATACTCATAGCGGTTGTTTGGGAGGACGGACTTTTTCATAATGAGATCCCCCCCCTCTCCTTCCCCTTTCCCATCTCTTAATGCTGAGTGTGACATCAGATGGCATGGAATATTCCTTTGGTCAGTTTAGGTCAGCTGCCCTGATGATGTCCCCTCCCCTTCTCTTGGCCACCCCCAGCCTGCTGGCTCTTGAGAGGTTTGGAGGGAGTCCTGATACTGTGCCAGTATTGCTCAGCAACAGACAAAACACTGGTGTTATACAAATGGTGTTCTAGCTACAAGTGCAGAGCACAGCACTGTATGGGCAGCTGCAGGGAAGGTTAACTCCATCCCAGCCAGACCCAGTACACAATGTAGGATTAGGTCAGGAAGGATGACACCCTATGCGGGAGCAGAGGAAGAATGTGACTGTGAAGAAGCAGTGGATACTGTGTTATAGACTGACCATGGCCCTCATTCCCCACTCCCCTGTGCTGCTCTGGAGGAGGAGGAGGTAGAAGAGGGTACAAGTTTTTAGTTCTCACTACTCTAGTCTGTTTTCAATAGGTAATAAATTATATTAATCTGCTTTATGCTAAGACTGTTTTGCTTGTGATAGTAACTCGTGAGTGATCTACCTGTGCTTATCTCAACCCATGAGCTTTTTTTCTTTTATCATATTCCTCCATTCCATAATAATTTTATAATATTCCATATTTCTTTTATCATATATCCTCCTGTTTTGTTGAAAAGGGGGGAGTGAGAGAGCAATGTAGTGGTGCTTAGCCACTTACCAGTGTTAAACCACCATATCCTGTCAGCCCATTTCTGCAGCCTGTCAAGGTCCCTCTGGATGGCAGGATAACCCTCTGGCATAACTGCCAGTCCTCCTGGTTTTGTATCATCAGCAAACTTGCTCAATGTGCACTCTGTCCCATCAACCAGATCATTAATGAGGATGTTACATAGAATTAGACTCAGTATTGATCATGGGGGTACACCGCTAATTACTGGCCTCCAAATGGAAATTGTGCCACCAATCATGACCCTCTGGGCCCAGTCATTCAGCCAGTTTTCAGTAAGTTAGGTAATTCCTGACCCTCTCAGTCTACTTTGCTATAATGTCTCATTGCCCTTCAAATGTAGGCTGATCTTCAGATTTGGATTCTGTATGGCAGGTGATTTGGGAATTCGAGACTGTCTTGGATCTTCCTCTAGCACACAACATAGGTATATTCAGTGAGTTTTCAGCTTTGGTCACCATGAGAAGGCTGTCTAGAAATGCTTACCTATAGTTTCTGCATTATTGTTCAGTTTGAATAAGTAAATAGTTATATTTTCAGTTACTGAAATTCAACTATCTACCACTTTCCCCAAAATACATTGTCATCCCTGCAAGTAAGCTCCATATAAAAGAATTTTATAGTAGCTGAAGCTCTTGTTCCTTAAAGACTCTTTCAAAAAAAGAAAAGTGCTAGGAAAAGTGTCCCACACTCTAATACTTAAAGCTTTCAGACAGTGTGTTCATTGCTCACTTATCCTTTAGTAAATGATGCTTTCCTCAAATTTCCTTATCTTCACCAGCTGTTGCAAGTCCATATTTCTGCTAAAATCTATTTCAGTGACTGGAATAGAACCCAGAACCCTGCTGAGTAGGGTCTTTGGGAGGCCACCTCTGTAGTTTTCCATCAACCACTTCTTCTTGTTAATTCTTTTAAACTGGAGGACAGAAAGCAAGTGAAGGGCAAATCCCTGTTGTGGCATATAGTGAGACTTTGACAGTCACTTTCCTCATTTCATAGTGACAAAGCCTGCTGAGTACTTCTGTGTCTGCTGTTTTTGGCCCTGTAAAACTTTAAGGCTCTCTGAAGCATTTAAAATCTCCATTCTCATATGAGACATTAGCTAATATATGTAGCTAGCAGAAAAGATGCAGGACTTGATTATTAATTTTGGAACACTTCTTCACTTAATGAAAAAAAACAACGGTGCTTTATAATAAAACTTTAAATTTCTTAAATGGACATTTAAAAATATAATATGTAATACTGGAAAGCAGTTCACTTGATATATGATGTTGTATTAGGGCTTCTCAAGAATATATGACAGAAATTGCAAAAATGTTCAGACAGTGTTTTGCCATTGCTACTGGTTTAAAAACAGGTTAGCTTAATTCCAGTTGCATTGTGTTGTATGTGCTGTTTCTATGGAGGTAACACAATATTATCATTAAGGCAGTAAGGGACCAACACTAGAATTAGTATCACAAATGTCTGAAGCCTGACTCAAAATATCTAAGGTATAACTTTCACATACTTTAAAAAAAAAAAAAAAAAAAAGTGAAATGTAACCCAGTAAGGAACAATTGACTTCCTATACATATGAGACAGGCCACAAATGAGAGGGATTTTTATCGTCAGTAGAGGAATTAATACCCTAAATACAGGTTTCACTCATCTTTGTCCATTCTTTATTTTGATTATAAACCTGTTCTATCTTAAATGGGATTAAAAAGAATCTACTTGTGGCTGCTGGAGAAGGCATAATCAAGAACAAGAGTAATAATAATAATAAAAAAATCTTAGTCTGTTATATTTCACATAACATTCTTATTAGTTTCTATGTGCTATAACCAGTACACAAATGTTCACCTTTATTTTTTTTTCAAACTGGAATCAAAAATATATTTGTTGCAGTACTGGATACACACTCCAGATACATCCTGAAATTTTATAGAAAGGTCATGTTAAACCCCAAGGATATATAATTTTCATATAAAATATTTCAAATAATATATTACCAATGAGCTTAAAACAATTTAACTAAGACAAGAAATGGCTGGATGTCTGAGGAAACTATTAATTTATGTTAAAGGAAATGAGAAGGAAGGATCTTTGAAGCTGATGTAAGGAGTAAGAAGATCTCCAGGTTATGAAGAAATATTTCAATATCAGATTATTATTATCTACTCTATTGAATTGCTGGCTGTGGTTGGCGTGATAGCACAGTTCCATAATTACTCACTTTCGTATGATGTAATACTGTAAAAAATATGTAGCTAATCCATGTGCCTGACTGGAAACACAACCTGGCTATAGAATTCAAAATCAAGTTCAGGTGAACACACATAGATATTTCCTGGGCTACGGTCTCTGCTAATATAATTCTTGATTAGTACAAAGATTTTTTATTTTTTTGAGATAATTCCTAGCTATAAAATCAGTGGAGTGTACATTTCATTCTTTAGTTGTTGTGTTCTACCTATTTAATTTGCCTATGTGTATATTTGCAACAGGAAAGAAAATGAAAGAAATACAAAATTGCTTTTGTTGGATATACTTGATATGCTATGTTCTTAAGTGGGTGCTTAGCTTTTGACAATATAGAAACCAGGAGAGAATTTCCATTAACTATTTTTGTTTGCTAGAGTACTTTCATTGGCTTTTTCTCACAGAGGTGATTTTTTTAATTTTATACCTAAGTCTGACAAATGTCAGAAGACTTCTGGAAGTAATTGCAAAGATCTATGAAATTATACTAAACCATCTACAAGTAAGTTGATACGGTGTTGGAAATGGTGCCCAAGAAATTTGGATTATAAGATTTCATTATATTTTATTTATCAGCTCATGCTTTCTGAATCCTTACGACCATATTTCAATCAGTTAGAAATAAATCTGGAATGAATGCCTGATTGACTTCCACCTGGAAAATGCAAGTCTTCTTGATAGCTAAAAAGGTAAATATCCAAGTTTTATTATGAGTCCACAAATTTGAACTTAGGACAGAAAAGAAAAAAACAAATACACACCTCCCTTAGGTACATGTAACTATATCTATTAAAATGTTATCACCCACTAAAAATTACAGTATTTCTTGTGTTTCTGGTTAACTTCTGATGTAAATATTACATTGAGAATTATGTCATTACATATAATAATAGTTCAAGGTAATAAATAGGAAAAAAAGCCTACTTTGCTATTCAAAGAGGGATAATTGCTGTTTTCAAGGTTGTTTAAATTTTGTTAAGGATAAACTGTTTTTACTGAATGAGAAATTCGCTCTGCTCTTTCCTGTGTAGAACACTATTTTGGATGGTGATTTTTTTTTCCTTATTTGGTTTTGCCTATTCAATGAAAAGTAAAGCAGGGGTTCTGTAACTGGCTTGGAGTTATCAGTGTTACCTGCTCACTTGTTATAAATGCAGTTTCTAAGCGTGTTCTACATTGAAATGTTACTTTTGCTCTTCTGGAGAAAGAGAGCAGACATTGCAAATGGTCAGCTTGTTTCTTGTAATTTTAATTTGAGAAAAACAACAAAAACAAGAACAGACTTGCTTCTATAATCTTGAATTAGAGATAGCTACTTAGAGACAGAATAAGGTGAGTATTCTGTCTCTAAGTAGCTATCTCTAAATCAGGATTGCCATTTGGAAATAATGTTACCAAAGGCTAAACAAATATATCAGAAGGAAATAGGTAGAAAACTGAAATAAGATCTTTGAACTGAGTGGCTGAGTGTTTCTGTAGGTAGGTAATGGGTTACAGGGAAAACAGAAACATAGACTTCCCTATTATTTGGGTGATAAAGCAGTGCTTTAAGAAATAAGGCAAACATGTAACTGAAGTCTAGCTAGGAAACATACACAGAAGCATACACCATCACAAGAAGAATGATTTCAGCAGTTTGACGAAGATTTTATTCACTTAAACAAAGTCCAGGTTTGGATATACAGAACGAGATGGATTTCTCATTTTATACCCTGCTGAACATTTGTCTACAGACAAAATGTGCTACCCCTTTTGCACTAGAAGAGAATGCTCTTGAGACTTCATTAGCAAATCCAGGGACAAATGGCCATGGAAATGATTTCCCTGTATAGAGACATATTGATGAAATAGCGCGGTCTCTTTTCTGTAGTTTGGGAACTCTACACTGCTTGCAATCTTCTTGTATTTGTCATTGTTCAACTGTTTAAAAGTTACTGGCACTGGTGACGCAGTTTAATGTGGAAAGCAGAATTTTATGTTTCTTGCTCAGTACTATTGTCCATATGAAAAAGAAATTGTTGGCCTATAGTTTATCTCATTAAATTTTAGGTGCTTAAAATATACCCACAGGATTCAGAACAAGTTGAATCACCTTAAAGTAATACTTATCAGCATGACAGATAAGCTGTAGTCACTATATTGACTACATCTACCAAAATCAAAAGGGATTGGGGATCCCCAGCCCTCATATGAACTTCTATATTCAGTTTTTTATACTTGAATTTATTCCCACAATAGATGTCCTAGATATTATGGGTCATCTTCAGTTTTGTCATCTTCAGTTTTCGTTAGAGTTAATTGAAGGAAAAGCCACCATCTTTAGTGATACATCTGTAGTCCAAAAATGTCAATTGTGGTTTCTACTTGACAGGGTCTATACTGCACAGCATTCATCTCTGTTTATTCTGGACAGTCCATGGTACCTGTGGCCTGCAACATAATTGTTATTTTCTTTTTTTTCCAGTTTCAGAGGCTGAAAAAATAATAACATTTAATCAGGGGAAAACAAATCAAAAAAAAAAACATAAAGGCACCTCAAAACAGAATAATGTTTTCACGTGAGGTTGAGGGAAAAAGCTTCAAACACTGAGTCAAGGCATGAAAACTAAAGATATTTGAGCGAGAAAGGCTTGTGGGATAGTGATGAAAGTACTCATAAGATGGAATGAACAAAACACTTTTTCTATAGAGATAGGTATCAGCTGCAAATGATTTTTACAAAAAGAGAAAATTGAAGAGACTGTTGTGCTTTGCAATATTCAAATACTGCTAGAAAGTAAAATTGGGTAGGGATGAATTCCTCACTTAAAGAAAAGTGTGATTTTTTTCTATATTCTAAGAACACCTGTTTAAAGTCAGTTGTTATCCCTTAAGGCTTGTGTGCACCAAAGTATCAGTTTTCAAAGAACCATAGAATAGTTTGTCTTGGAAAGAATCTTAAAGATCATCTAATTCTTACCCTCCTGCCATGGGCAGGGACACCTCCCAGTAGATCAGGTTGCCCAAAGCCCCATCCTACCTGGTCTTGAACACTTCCAAAGATAGGTGAACCACAACTTCTTTGGGAAACCTGTTCTACTGCCTCACCACTGTCATAGTAAAGAATTTCTTCCTTATATCTAATATAAATCTACCGTCTTTTTGTTTAAAAACATTCCCCCTTATCCTATCACTCCAAGATACAGCCCCTCCTCATTTTCCTGTAGGTCTCCTTATACTGGAAGGCCACTATAAGGTCTCCCCAAAGCCTTCTCCTCTGTAGGCTAAACAACCCTAACTTTCTCAGCCTGTCTTCATAGAAGAGGTGCTCTAGCCCATTGATCATCTTCATGGTCCTCCTCTGGATTTGCTCTAACAGTTCCATGATCTTCTTGTGCTGGGAGCCCCAGAGCTGAGCGCAGTAGTCTGGATGGAGTCTTATGAGAACAGCATAGAGGCTGGGGATCACCCCCCTTGACTATCCACCTCTTGCTATGATGCATCCCAGGATACAGTTGGCTTTCTGTGCTGCAAGTGCACATTACCAGCTCATATTCATTTTTTTGTCCACTAATATCCCTAAGTCCTTCTCTGCAGGGCTGCTTTCAACCCACTCATTCCTCAATCTGTATTCATGTTTGGGTTGCCCCAGGCCAGGTGCAGGACCTTGCACTTGGCCTTGTTGACCTGCATGTTCTTTGCACAGGCCCACTTGAGCCTGTCAAGGTCTCTCTGGATGGCATCCCTTCTTTCCAGAATGTTTACCACACAACTCAGTGTGGTGTTACCAGCAAACTTGCTGAGGGTGCACTCAATCCCACTGCCTATGTTGCTGACAAAGCTGTTAAGTTGTACTACTACAATCCCAGTACAGACTTCAGTGGAACACCCCTCTTCACAGGTCTCCACTTGGATATTGAGCCATTGATCACAGGTCGAGTACTAGCATCAAACCAATTCCTTAACCACCAAGTGGTCCATCCATCAAATCCCTATCTCTAAAATTTAGAGACAAGGATATTGTGCGTCACAGTGCCAATGCTTTATATAAGTCCAGATGGATGATGCCAGTTGCTCTTCCCATATCCATCAATGCTGTAATCCCATCATATAAATCTACTGGATTTGTCAGGCATAATTGGCCTTTAATGAAGTAATGTTGATTGTCATCCATCACCTGTTTTGCATGTGCCTTAGCATAGCTTCTTGGATTATCTTCTCCATGATCTTGCTAGACACAGAGGTGAAACTGACTGATTTGTTCCTCCCCAGGTCTTCCCCCCCCCCCCCCCATTTAAAAGATGGGGGTTATGTTTCCTGTTTCCCAGCCACTGGGAACTTCAGCGGACTGCCATAACTCCTCAATTATGCATCTCATCAGGTCCCATGGACCTGTGCACCTTCAGGTTCCTTAGATGGTCTCATACCTTATCCTCTCAGTTCTTCATTCTTCCAGTCCCTGCCTTTGACTTGGGAGGTGTGGTTAGATTCTTGCTGGTGAAGATTGAGGCAAAAAAGTTGTTGGGTACCTCAGCCTTCTCTATATCCCAGGGAAGCAGGTCTCCCATTTCCTTCCAAAGGGTGACCACATTTTCCCTAGTCTTCCTTCTATCATTGACAAACTTATAGAAGCTCTTCTTGTTGCCCTTGACATCTCTGGCCAGATTCAATTCTATCTGGGCTTCAGCTGTCCTAACTTGATCCCTGGCTGCTTGGACAGCATCTGTGTTCCTCTAAGGTTACCTTTTCTTGCTTCCACCCATTGTGGGCTTCCTTTTGTTCCTTGTTCATCTACAGATGACTCCTGGCAGTTTTCCTGACTTCCTCTCTCCTCCCTGTCCTTCCTGAAGAGCCTGTATCCTTCCACTGCCGAAATTATACGTCATGGGAGCCATCCCACCATGTCTCCATGATGTCAATAAATTTCCCAAAGATTGTTTTGTACACTGTCATTTCAGGTTTGTTCTTTAAGGAAAGTTAAATTACCCTAAAGTGGCACAATATGTTCATTCTAACAGTATAAGAAACTTTTTTGATACTGACTAAAATTCTAAAAAAAAAAAAACAAAAAACAAGCAAACATTCAGTCATCAAATATATGCCATGTCTTCTGCTCAGGCTTTTCTCAAGAACTTGTTCTACCAGAGGCTAGAGGAAACCTACAGATTACATTTTCACCTAACATGCAGAATCAGCTAAGTTCAGAGTTTGAGGTGATAGTTCCACTTAATTATGTTTGATACATTGTTATCCTTCAGAACAATACATTTTCCAATATAACTTTCAAAGTAGAACTATAACATGTTTCTACTGTATAAAGATGTGAGGAGGGAATCAGGAGAGTCATAGAAAGGTGTAGACTTCCTGATCTGTTTCTGAAGATCAAATTATCTAGCTAGTACTAAGAAATAAAGGAAGAAAAAAATAAACATTTCAGATATACAGTGAAGTCCTAAACATGTGGGAAAACACACATGGTAATTCTTGAAGGCTTCATTGGTTTTAACCAGGGTTCACAAACAGGACAGTCATTGCATAGTTCTGCTTTTGTCCTGAGGGATGTAGCATTCCATTTGTTTTTAAATGGTAATGCTACTTAAGAACATTTAACAAAACAGAAATAGTAGAGATTTAAAAGTAGCTTCTAAAAATCATTTGGAATAATGGAACATGTCCAGGATGACATTCTTCCATTCAATGCACATTTGATGCACATTTGCCACCAGTACTATTATCGAGACCTACTATCATATGCATGCAAATAAACCTTTGTTTTTATTCAATTCTGGGACAGTCCTCCCAAAAGAAATCACAATGCCCAAAATTATCAATCTATACTTCCAGAAGAGTTGTTTTGCTGCTTTGCTGCACACAAAGCAACAAAGCCCAAAAATAAAGCCATAGCAAAAGAAAAAAATGGGGGGTGGGGATACAGAATGAGGAGAGAAGAAGCTCCCAGATCAGCATGTGAAAGACAAGGTTCTTTCTTGGTTCCACATGAATTTTCAAAATTGATTCATGTCTTTTCATCTTAAGAAATCACTAAGGCTTTTTCCAGGAGTTCGTTTTATTTTCTTATTTATAAATAAATAATAAAACCCTAACTATACTAGCTATTCTAATTATATATTTTGCTGTAACTATAATAAAAACTATATCATTTTATTCCATGGAACTTTGTTTGTCCCACTTCTCACACTTCCTGTAACATCACAGAATTTTCACACAGTATTTACTTTTAGAATTATGTTTTTTTCATTTCAGTACTGCATAAGTCACAGTAAACAATAATAAATTAAGAAAATTATCTTTCATCTAAAAGATTTCAAATGCAGTAATCAGTAAGTCATCTTCTACTGAACTGCTCTTAAAAAGAAAGCAAATGGAACAAACTTCATGAAACAAAAATATTAATAGAATATATTAAATGCAACAAATGCATTATCTGTGCTTTAAATTTGGATTTTTACTTTCTCTCATATATCACTTCTGGAAAAAAAATGAAAATTCATTTCCAGACAACATTAATTGTAAAGTCTATGGGTAATGAATACCATATTATGTATGCAAACAATATACACACACTTCTGAAATTACTAAAAATAACTTTCTTGTTACATCTGAATAGTTATTTTTCCACTAAGTTGAAAAGACTTAATTTGGAATATTGTTTTAGGAATAATTTTTGGAATATTTTTATAACGATTTTAACTGCTATCTGTAATAATGAAATTCATCCTGAATTGGTTGTAAAAGGTGTTCTAAAAGCTCTATATGTATCCTTTCTCAGCAATTGTCAGCTTCTATGTAAGTTTCAAGCACTAGTATATGGGGCAGCACCTACTTCGACTGGTATAATTTTCTACTAAAAAATAGTGATATAGTGACACAAACAATCCACATATTAATTTCCTCTGGAATGGACATTTTACAGATGGGCAAAACCCACAACCTTTCAGAAAAATGCATACCGTATTACACATATGATAAGTGTCTCTACTTAAGCACTTTCCCACTTCAACAAGTATTAACAACAAACAAACAGCAGTCAGGCCCTGACATTTAGTATGGTATTCTTAGCAGCAGGCTCCAGGTTCTTCGAAAGGTCATAAAGTGAAGTGATTTGTACACACACCCTCCCTCCCTGCCCTCCTCCCCCTCCCAAAGAAGCCTTTTCCTGCAAAAGACAGCTTGAGAAAACAAGATGTGTGAGCAGACTTCAAAGATATGTAGTCAAATATATAACTTCATATGTCCACCAATTTAAAATACAAGAAGAGAAGCCTTGTGCAATAAATCCTATTTACTTCATTTATGTATTAAAAATAAGAACTTAGGGTACCTTTTCCCTTTTTTGTTTTCCTTTCTTTTACCTTTTTCTTCTTATGTATTAAATCACACTGCCTTTATGCAGAACTTTTTCAGCCACTGTTATTGACTAGAAACAGTTTTTAACCATGAATAGGCAAAGTCTGGGACAGATCCCAGATAGAGAAGCTGCTCCGACTTCCAGTGGGTAGAAGTTTCTCAGAGAACCCCTTTTTTGTAACTGTTTTTCCTTGCAACTCACATACCCATGCCTTTAGTGTTGAGGTCGGTTTTTCTTCTCATTTTCTCATGTCCTCTCCACAGTCCTGTAGGTAAAACAACAGGGTGACACAGGGTGTGTACCCACTATATCATCTTCCTTGCACAGAAGGATGCTTACACCTGATAGCTGAGACACTGGTTTGTACAGGTGAGGAGGAAGATAGCTTCTCTTTAAGTTGGTGGAACTCTTCAGAAAGTTTCTCCACAGCCAAGATGCAGGCCTGTAGGGAAGACAAGAGAGTTTCTTCATAGTGCCAGAGTTGTTTAGCCAATTCATCCACTGTGGGTTCCTCGTGGTCTTTCCAGGTCATTACTGCCAGTGAGTTGACATATTATGATAGTGCACTCCATACAGACTTCCGCCAGGTGGGTCATGTATATTTGACTTCATCTGGATTTGTGGATATTTGTTCGTCATCTAGGTCCCTATAAGTCACCTCCCATACAGCTAATTCCCTTCTCCATAGGGATCCACTTGCCTGGTAGACATACAAGTTCTTCCTTGAAGGGATACCTTTCCTTCATCATAACTTTCCTGTAGGAGAGGAAAGGGAGAGTGAACAAGTGGGAAAAAAAATGTCTTCTCCAACCCTACCTCAGAAACTATTAACAATTATACTTTTCACGCTTTTTCTTCAGGGAGAAAGTCGATGGAGGGGTCAGGGGGAGATGTCCAACAATAATTTCTTTCTTTAAAGTTAGCTCCTTAAAACTATAACTTCTAGTAATTTAAAGGCTTTTGACTTGTGTATTATGAAAACAGCATTTCTTTTATGAACAGCACATTCTCACAATTTCCACTTAGTGAAAGTAATGATAATGCCACCAGTATCTATCCAAATCTGTTTCTACTTACCACAAGGCAAAATTTGAATTCACATTAAGGCAATTTTTTCACACAGCCTGTTGTTCAATCTTCACGAACACTTGAGAACATTCTTCAAAGTCAGGCTTACCTGTATGCACTTGAGCTTCTGAGATTTTTTTATTTTTTATTTTTTTAAGGGCTGGGAAGGGAGCTTAGAATCAACGTAAGTAATTTAACTGAAAACAGACAAGGTGAAGGAATTACTCTAACTCCTCAACATTAAACAACCGTAGAACCCAAGAACACTTACCTGCCAGCTTCTGAACTTGAGTCACTTCCAACAAGCTCACAGCTTATACAGTGAAGTAGTACCACCGGGGTTTTACTGTACTGAGAAAGCACCACCAATGTAAGTAACTCATAGAGTCTCTAAAACCATTTCACATAGCAGAAAACATGAAGAAAAAGCAGTCTCCTGGGGAATAGAGTCCATTTCACCATGATAGAAAAGCACCCAAGATAACCTGAACCTCAAACTCCCCTGAGGAAACCAATTCTCCCACTTCCTCATGCTTCCTATATAGCAAAGGTCAAATGGTCCACACCTGGCAGATTTCACTTAACAAGGGTGAAGCCAAGAGACCTTGTGGAATAGGCTCATCTACCTGGCTTCAATGTTTTGAGGTCAATTGCTCCTTATCACTAACAGAAATAGCCTGACAAGAGGCTTAGTGGTTAGAGTTGACCTAATTAATTAACTACAAAAGGTGCACAAGGGTCATATTTCTGTGAGGAAAATCACTACAGAGCCTGTTAAAATAAATAAATAAATAAATAAGTAAAAAAATAGATTAATAAATAAATAAAAATTAAAAAAAAAAAAAGAAAATGACCTTACAGGCAAAATTGCTGTCATAGATTTTCATCTGTCTAGTCATGACAGATAAAGAATATAGCAATCAGAATTACTTTTCTGGACATTAATGTCATTTAAATTTGCTTTTCTGAGATCTCTTCTTTACGCAGGACTTTTCAAAATCTAACCCCATCACCTCTGACTACAGTATTTACTTCGGCTGCATAGAAACTATCACGTATAAATGCCAGGATCCGGATCCTCACTCACTATTCAGGTCAAGGACTGGGCTGAAAGTTTTGCCTTTAATTTGGTTACATGCCTACATTGCTGTTTTTTAGCAGGTCATGGGAAGCAAATTGACTGGCTTGGGGGAGCTTATGTACACATGGCTTTTAGGCTGCAGCCAAAGTGTTCCTCTAGATCTGGAAGTCTGAAGATATTTGCAGTCTCCTTCACCTCCTCTTCAGATACAAGGACACATGTCTCTTTCACACTCCTTCATTAGTAAACAAACCAGGATAGATTAAAGCCTCTTCAAGTCAGTAAACCTGCCTTTGGTTTCAGTGAAAATTCAGGCCCTAACAACCAAAGTTTCTTCCATATGGTGTTTCTTCTGTATAGGATAATTTCATTTCCCTTTTGAAGACTTACAAGGATGTAGTAACAAAAGCAAAGGCATAAAACAGTACCTGAGGCATAGGCTACTTTTGAGCCTGCAGTAGACTATAGGTATGATATTATAATTTCAGACAAATATGATCTATGTAATGTGAAGTGTTCAAGCATGCTTACAATCTGCCAAAGGCCAGAAAATGTGACCTTCATTTTAAGACCGTATGGAAAAGAAAACAAAAACAACAACAAAAAATTAAGAGAAAGGAAAAAAAATTTCCTTCACCTAAATTTTATTATTTTGCAACTCCTTCAGGTGTCCACAAGGAATTATGTCCCCATCCCATTCCTCACCCCCCCAAAAAAAAAAAAAAAAAAAAAAAAAAAAAAAAAAAAAAAAAAAAAAAAAAAAAAACATCATGGCATAGAGATATAATTTCAGTTCACACCAGAAGACATTCTTTTCACTGAAGTACAGTTAAGCCCCACAAAGTGCCAAAAAACCTGCCAAAAAGTAATATATTCATAAGTTAGTTTTACATGTTGGCATTATTTACTTGTCTGGTCTTGCATTCAGGGCTTGATCTATCTGGGGGTGGGGGGGGGAACATGTAATGCTGTGCAAGGTTATTTGGTTGTAGGACTGGCAAAATAACTTTAAAATTTTGAAATGTTTATATAGAAGCAAAATACGGAACAGTACACTATCAAGGGAAACATAGAAACTACCTGTTGCTTCTCAGGTTTAAAGTTTTCCCTTAAAAGGTTAACATCAGCTGTTTGAGTACAATTCTTACGTAAACGTGAACATTTTCCTCTCTAATTTCCAACTTGGAGTGCAACATTTTTCATCATACTCTTAGATAAGGATTCTGATTCTAACAATGGTTCCTAGTGCAAATTTCCAGAGAAGGGAGAAGCAAACCAGTCCTGTCTGCTTTGAATGAGATGGAGATAGCAATCAAATGTAAATGAACAAAATAAACCTCTAGGAATGTTTTCAAATAATTGTCATTGTCCAAAAGCTTTAAATTGGTTGAATCCTTGAAAGTTAATTAACGTAAACCCAGGTAGCATCACTGAATTTGAAGTAGTAAGACAGACTTGCATCATTGCAGAGCATCAGTCACAATTTAAATTGGCACTGCCTCTAACTTCACAGGAACGAAAGAGGAAAGCATATCTTTCTACCTTGTCAGCTACTGGGAGACTTAGAAAAAAAAAAAAAGTTGTTAAAATTAAAAAGTAATTTTTTTTAGGACATTTCACCGAATATGTAATATTTAGTAGTAACCAGACTACAAATGAAAGGGTAGATGAAACAGTAGAAGGTACTTGCATGGCCTTAATTTACATGGCAATTGACAACAACCACAACCTGAAATGATTTATAAGTGCCTTACACCATTCACCCTTGAGACAGAAATATGGGATTCCCATATTATTTAAGGGGAGTGCAATCCCTCTCAAAATAGGAGAGTCAGGGGTACACTACTGAGTACTGAAAATCTTAAGACTAGGCAGCACCAAACTCAACTGAGCAGGGAAGATGAGTCTCTTTAGATCTTCATGTAACAGATCTGGCCACAGCAAGAATCCCCCAAGCTCCTTCAAGAAGGGAAACTCAGATTTTAGCCCTAAGCAACTATTTTTAGAGACAGGCTGGGAACTGGTTCTTTTTAACCCAGGGTCCATTTCAGCATCTTCAAAGCTAAAGAAATGGTTGACTGCTCTGTTGAATCATGTTCCAGGCGGAAAAACTCATGTTCCTATTAACGTAAAGAGCTTAATATCTTGCTTCTGTCCTAAAGATGAGTTTTGGATTCAAACCTACCCCCTCCAAGATGAACAACTACTTTTACTTTGTAGGGCTCATATTCTGCATAGGAGATTTGTAACTTCAAACTTCATAACTTCTCCTCTCAATTAAGGAAGGAGGTTGCAGATGTACAAAAGGGCAAGACAACTCCCCAAAATACATTGCATCGCCACAAAACTACTTTAACGTATTCCTGCAGGCACAAAAACTCCTTTGCAAACCACCACAGATTAGACATTAGGGCTAAAAAGTGTGGAACGCATTGTTTAACATTTTTCTGCATACTTCTAACTTTATGAGCCAGTCAAGCTGAGATGACAGCTTGAGATCCCAACTGTGGCTTGGATATGCTGTGCACCCTAGAACTTCCTCCCCAGAAGATGCCTTGTTTGGGAATTATGAATTCTTTTTGACCATAAATAGTCAAACCAAGGGACAGAATTCTGGGACAAAATTCTGGGACATTGTATGTCCCATTCTATGGGACAGAAATCTGTGGTGCTGTGTAACATAGAACTTCCTCCCCACAAGATGCCTTGTTTAGGAATTAAGTACTCTATGGCCACCTGACTATTAAAGTTCCTTCAAAATATTCCTAGTGTTATGTATTAAATCATACTGCCTTTATCCAGCAATTCTTTTAGCCGCTCTTATTGACTAGAAATTCTTTTTAACCATAAATAATCAAACCAAAAACCTGGGACAGATCTGGGACAGAAGTCCAGTTGCTTGGTAGACACACAAGTTCTTCCTTGCTGCTTCTAGTCTAGTATTTAAAGCCATATAATACTGCATATTAATTAATTATATATATATATATGTATATATATATTTTTTTTTTTTTTTTACAGTGGCAGAATATGATATTCCAGGACATCATTCTTCTATATCTCATATAATCAACCCAGAACTGGCTTTGTGTCAATGACTACTTTCTTATGAACCCAATATTAAATCACTACTTTTTTAAACAAATATAAATTAATTTCATTTCTAAAAATAAATAAATAAATAAATACGTAGATTTTAGTCTCTATAAAGAGATTTAGGGGCAATTTTACATATTATTAATAAGTAGTAGATTGAAAAAGGGTAGATATGAAAAATGGCAGGTAACTTTAGTATGTAGAAAGACAGCTTCAGAACTAAGAACAAACCCAAGCACATAACAGAAAGGCTCCAGAGTATATTATTCATTCTGAAAGAAAAACTGACATTGACGGACTTCAGAAAATAAATTATTTAAATCCAAAGAAATGTGTAATCTTTCTTTCTTTCTTTTTTTCCTTTCTTTCTTTCTTTCTTTCTTTCTTTCTTTCTTTCTTTCTTTCTTTCTTTCTCTCTAATAGTTATATCTTGTCTTCAATGGAGATTTATTAATGACTTTCCTAAATTAAAGATCACCTGTGTCAAAATACTTTTAAGCTGCCTCTCAATTTAATCTAATTGTTTTTTGTTCTTGTGTTATTAGAAAGGGCAAATAAAAGTCCCAGATATCCCTACTGTTTCTTATCCCTTATTTAGCATAACCCAATATTTTCCCTTTTTGTTCAACTCTCACAGGCCTTTTCTGAAATCCCCAGGGGTGATGAGAGTCTTTATATGACTGCAGCAGTCTTTGGCTCAAACCTAGCCTTCCCAGTCATGCTTAACAACGACAAAACATTGATAAAACTATATTTGTGTATCTGCTGAGGTGAATTAGCTGTGTTAGCTCTGTCTTTCAGCTAGGAGATAACCCCGAGAAGACACAAAGCAACTTGTTCTCTGAGTCCTAAATTGTGCTTTGTCTGAATGATAGATATCCTCTGGTATACTGGCATCACATTTAAAAACACCAGACAATTAAAGCACGTATTTTTCATGGAGAATAACCTGCTGCACCATTCAAAGTTGCTTTTTTATTATTTGCTTTGAGTAACTATACAAACCATGAAAACAACAATAAATTGCTACAACAACAATTATATTTGCATGGAATACAACACTGTTAACTCCTTTTTTTAAAAAAAAACTATACCTCTATAATCTACATAGACTGTGATAATTTGAGGACTCTATTTTTTTGTAATTAAGTTTTGAATTTATCTGATGCAGGTATTTTAATAATATTCCTAAAGTGTGAAACACAGTCCTTTTAAAAACCCTTACATCAGAAAAACAAAAAACAAGCAAAAAAACAGACAGTAGTTAAGTTCAATCCTCTGCTGGTCAGAGGTCATGGATTATTTGAAAGTACTTGCAGGAAAGCTTCTTATTTCTATCTTATGAAATTTTTAAGCCAGAATCTTTACCACCAAAACCAAGACCAAAAGTAGGATAGCAAAGAATTACACTTTAGAAATGAGATACAAAAATAATTTAGATATCAAAATTTAAGAGAACAAAATTAGAAGTTGTTCACTGAACTGAGTATAAAACACTGTAAATCAATTCCTTTTCTGGAATTAAAGCAGTTTCATCAAAAATGCCTGTTTTGATTATCTAAAGACGTATCATCTCATCCAGAAAAGAGGCTTATCCGTGTTTTACTCTTCTCAATGTTATGATACAGCAGGAATACTCTGAGACATGTGCTAACAGCACTGAAATGGTCTCTAAGCATGGCATAAGAAGATGGGTTTTCCTAGAGATTTTCATGTGACTGTCCTCAAGCATCATGCTGAGTAAAGTTGGTTTGTGTGGGCTGGAGGAAAACCTTTCTGCTGCCTGTTAAAAGGTGGCCAGTCTAGAGTGAGGAATGAAATGCCCATGGGAAGAGGGAAAAGGTCTCAAAGCACTCAGAAGAGTTTGAAGGAGCATTTGAGGTTGCAACTCCTGCTCCTTGAATGTACTTCAATTGTACAAGCATTCAATAAAACCAGAAACGATTTTGCAATCAGGAGCTTATACTCCCCAATTAATGGTTTAGACACAAGTTTCCTTCTTCATTTGCACTTCTGCTGATTCCTGATTTCTTCAGTGTATTGCAGAAGGTGACTGCATAGATTACAGTCTGATGGGAAGGGAAGTTTTTAGTCATGTTAGGATCTGAAGATGAAAGGAGAACTTGTGTCTCTCACTTTTTAAGCAAATGTCACTTCTAAGCACTGGGCAAGAACATAGATATATATGCACATGCCTGTTCAAAGGACCTTGTGAGATATTAGTAGCAAAGTTTTCCTTGCAGAACACAGGAGGGGAAGCAGGCTACAACTATTGACTGCAGATTTTTACACTAGCCAGGGAACTGAAAACTATCTTTAATACGCAGGTTTGATATTCAAATGTTAACATCTGTAGCAACAGCACAGCCTGCCAGTGCTCTGCTGCCTCAGGCTCAACTTAGGAAACTAGCTGACTCCAACTGTATATAGAAGAGTTTGACTTTCCAAGAATTTTCAAAAAATAGCATTGCACTTAGGTTTCAAATGGGTCTAGCATCTCTTTTTCCTTTCAGGAAAGTGGACAACCCTCAGGAATTTCTCGCAATTTTTTTAAGGCCACTTCTACACATGATGATGCAGCTGACAAAACATATTGACTTTAATGGTAGGGGTGACTTTGGGGAAAAAGAAATGAAAGGAAAGAGAGAGAAACAAGAGGGAAAAAGAAAATTCTCCACGGTAGCGAGGCATGAAAACAGGCAATAGGGCAGGAGATATGTGCCTCTGAGGAGCATTCTCTCCTGGAGTCTTCTCTAGAACAGTGTATGATCCTGCATAATACTTTTCGCACAGTAATGATATAGGATTCATCAGGATCTGCTCAAAATCCCTATTGTCTATTCCCACATATGATGCTGCTAGTACAGTTTGGAGCCCATTTTTGATAAGAAATAGGTGTTGCTTGCTGATTATTTGCTGCATGCAAGTTTTTGCATGCATATGGTTGGGTAATATTTGTAAGATATTTAAATAGCTTATATACTTTATTATATTCTTAGTCTTGTTTCTCCTCTAACATAGCCTGAAAGCTACTAAACAAGGTGTTAAAAGGGAGAGGACAGGCAGAAGAGGTTAATCACAAAAAGAAAACATACAATAAAAGAAAAAAAAAAAAAAGGAAGAAAAATAACAACCCCTCCAGGTCATACTTCTAATATTACTATATGTTCCAGTTCTCTAAAATCAACAAATGGATCCACGTGATATTTCTAAGAATCAGCTGTATATATCAAAGAAAGAATAAAATTCAGAGTTCTTGAGCACTCAAATGTAACAGTCTAGTGATAGACTCTTGACCTTGAACTCAGACGAGCTCTAGTTCAGATATCATTAATGACCCCAAGTATAGGGGTATGACACAGAAAAAAGGGGAAACCCCTTAAGTTTACTGGTTCTGAGTTGCATGCAGAAGAAAACTAACACCCCTGGAAAACATAAAATAGCAGTATCCCCTCAAAGAGCTTAGGGCAATATTCTACTTACAAATCAGCCACCATTTACCTTCAATAGTTTATCAAGTGTTTCTTCAAGTGAGTCCTACAGAAGCAACCAAATATTGAATTATTTATATCAGATTAGCAATTGCATAGTCATTTTTAAGAGAGATCATTCCTGCTTTCTTGATCATGATGCAACTCTGAGGACAGTGAGCAAACCTTTTGAACAAGGGTCCAGATAACCTACTGGCTATGACTGCTATCATGGAGACAGATAAAAACACTTCATATCTCTGCCACTAGCCTAATTATAACCATATAACCATAAAAAAAAAAAAAAAAAGTTCTGGAAGTAGATTTAAGTTCATCCATAGTGAGCAGCTTCAATGACTTTATTGAAAGAAACTGAGACAGAATTAAATCCCATGGCAAAATTCCTACTGACCTCACTGGGGTTGAGATGTGAGCCCTGGAAGTGAGGCCAGACATTTAGTAACCTGTAAATCCTCTTTAAACTTCTTATTGGCAGCATCAGGAGTGTTATATATGGAGTGCATGTGATGCACATGCAAATGGAATGTGGAAACCTGTGCTGCCCTTTCTTCTGCTATTTTTTTCTCTCTCTTTGAGGCTGTGGTTTTTTTCTCATCCTAGGTCTTTATATATATATATATATATATATATATATATATATATTTCCACAAAAACAGTCATCTGGACTACAACTGACAAAATAAGGAATTCAAAGGCTAAATGCCATAATTATTTACTATTATGAAATATTAAATAGGCAATTTATAGTTTTCCTAGTGTCAAGAGAGAGGAGAAAGGAGAAGGAAGAAAAGGGGAAAACCCTTACTTCTCTGAGGAAAAATCTTGCTGAGGAATGACTCATATCTCTTCTGCTAGAAGTTTTCCTAAATTTGACAGAGATGGTTATTTATTTTTGCACAGCTTTATTATTTCCCCAACCCCTTGGATTGATTTATAGGATATGCTTGAAATATGACCTGTCTCTGGTTAGAGAAAGAGAAATGCCACATTTATCACATCTCTTAGAAAAGAAGCCATGTGTCTGAGAAAGTTCTGTCATTGCTCAAAATTGCCCTGTGGCAATGACATGAGAAGGGAATAATGTGAGTGGTAGAGGGAACAACAAGCAAGAGGCTTATTTCCTAGGCTAAAGAAACAGTTCCAGGAAATACTGGGCAGTGAAATAGTCCCCTTCCAACTTGCCACACCTTACAGCTTCCAGGAAATGATAGAGAGCTAACCTGTCTGCTGCAATCATGTTATGTTTCAGTATCACTCTCAGCTTCTCTAGAAGACATGGTGTAATATCCAATATCTACTTTCTTCAGCAAATCAACTTGCTTTATGATCTTCAACATATCAGTGTATGTGTATATCTTACATGTACTATATGATAGAGATCCAAGTCACTCTGGGAAAACAGTCATGTGTTGTTCTATTGTATTAAACAGTGCAGAGAGGCCATCCATGCATTGGTCTATTGGGACAGACTACTAACGGATATAGTACATTTCCCTATCTCTCTGGTTTTTATTCCTCTTCTGTCTTGGATTTCATATCGCTTTGAGTCTTCAAACCATCACTACTCTCTTTAAATTACTCTATTTTGATCATAAATTCCTAGGGTTGCTATAGGAATCAGTTGATGAAACTATATGGCCTGTGCCAAAAGATCATTAAAGTAGTTCCTTCTAGCCTCAGAAATCTGAGAAATTCAAAATAATTAACATGGTCCTTAGGTGTGAAGTGAAGCTCAGGTTAAGGGGTAGGCATAAGCCTTGGGTTTTAGCTCCAGAGTGCACATTACCACAGAATACAAACTTTCATTCCTGAGATTTGGGATTATTTCCCAGAAGAAGTAAAGGTTAGAGAAGAGCCACCAGCCTGCTGTGGCTCTGATGATACAGGAATACTGATTCAGGATGAAAAGGCAAGCCAGGAGAACATCACACAGATCATGGGAATACACAAATGAGCTTTAAGCTGCCTTCATCCAATTCTTCCTCCAGCTTATGAACTATCCTATAAAGATATAGGATTAGCTCAATATGTGTAATAAGTATTATTAAAATTATAAACAAATAATGAATCACTTTGCAGATGTTACCAATTTTACCAGATTTTACCAGAAATTACCAACATTACATTAATGATCAGTATATATATATATTATTTTTTTCCTGAAATTTTATGTTTACCAAACCTGAGTTTCAGTTATGATTTCTATATAAAAGGCCAAAACTCTTTGTGGCCAAAAATACTGCAGAAATATGAAAAATTGTACATGCACTTTGCAGAATTGAATGTTGATGTTCTTTCAGTATACCGAAAAATCTTTTTTGTATTTTTTCACGTTTGTTCAGTTTTAAAACACATCCATACCTATATCTTGGATGGATAAAATTGCTTGGGAATCAATGAAATCAGTAAGATTTAGACACATGCCAAATGGGGCTTCTTCTTACTTCAACTACCTCCTTTGATATATGGAGATATTTTTTTTATGGATTTTATCCTTCTACAGCAATTCCTAGTAGAACGTGATGTTTCTGACCCCACTTCACAAAGTTGTATTCCAGATTTAATTGCACTGTCTTATTCAGTTCCAAGATTCATGTGAGCTTTATTTGGCATACATTGTTATGTCAATATATGAATGTACTCGAAATGAGGTATCTACCGCTTACTGTGTAAGTTCACATGCTTCTATTCTTTCATACGCTAAAGGGTATGTTTTTATACATACTCGATTTTACTGTTCCCTGATGGAGATATTAAAACAGTTTATTATTTGCTATGAGTCCAGGTTTTTCATGCTGTCTGGTTTAAAATCAATGATGAAGAGATGGGAAATCCTATTTATCAAAGATTCTGACTATTTTCCCCAAGCATTAAATATAACTCATCCTATATGATGTCAGGACAGAGTGAGAACACATAATGTGACAAAAAATTCCCCTTAACTATTCAGAAGTATCTGCTCTTGGCATCAGATTACTTGAGAGGAGTAAGAAGTGGAAAATATTTATCCCCCTCAAAAAAATAAAAAAAAAAAAGGTGGTGGTGGTGGACCGACTGCTTTAATCCTGGGAAAGGTACCCTCCCTACCCATGTTCCACTTTTAGCATGCTTGATAAGCTAATATTTGTTCTCTATTAGATGTGAAGCTAGAGTTACCTTACTTTTATTATGTGTATATTTATATCCCTTAGAAGCAAATCTGATCCATTCATATGACAATGGTTTATTGTTATATGTTCAGCACGCAATGCTGCTTTTCTTAATAATCTGAACCAGCTGGCATAAGTACAGCAATGATGGCAATGGGTCATGCATGCCTGAATTAGATACATTGTAAGCCAAGAAAGGCTAACACTTTAATTGTCTCACTTTTTCATGACTAATGTCTTCTGCAAAGAAAGATTGCACAATTCTGTATACTTGAAATTCTGCACTGACATTTAACAGATGCTGAAACGAAATACTCCATTGTACACTCATTAGGAAGCTGTATTTTTTACCATCAGCAATTATGGTGGTGAATACATGTTTTCATATTGATAAAACTGATGTGGGAAAGCAAAGTAAAAATGGTATTTAACAGATTTGAACTATTAGAACATTATTAAATATATTTAGACAGTCACACATTTTATGTAGTAGAAATGCATGCCCTTCCCACTGTATGAAAGTTTGACAACTATACTATAAAGGGCAAAACAGAAATAATAAATGTTTACAGATAACCAATTGATCTTTCTAAAGCAATTTTTACAGCCTCATGAGTGTATGTATAAAATATAAAAGCATAACTTTTGCTAAAAATTGAGAATCTCAGAACACCTCCTTTGAAGGACTGTATTTTTGAAGGTCTTTAAAAAGCAACATTTATATTACACTCTATTCTCTTTAAGTGTCGGTAAATTTTAGAGGATAAAACCCCTCAGACCTCATGGCAAAGTCAAAGAGAGATCTTTTTGCATACCTGTGGAAGGATAAGTGATATGCCTAAAGTCACAGAGAAAAATGTAATATCAGGGACACTATCAAAGCATTAGGTCCCATTCTAGAATTCACATACTTGTACATTTAAGTCTGACAGCAGTATCCCAGCAATAGTTAAAACTATAGTAATTTTTAATATCAGTTTTACTAAAACTATGATTTTACTTCCTAAAGAGTAGTATATGCACCGGTACTGTTAATCTCCTGTTCATCTAAACTTGATCTTGGTTAAATTTACGAATTTCACAAGTTTGTATAACCTTCCAAAGCTTATCCCTACTGACCAGTCCAGCACACCATATAACGGAAGCTTTTGCTTCTCTTCTGAGTGTAGCCTGAATCTGGGCAATAGCCATCAAGGTGGTAAAGCATATTTGAAACTACCCAATTTCCCAGCAGGAAATCTTAATTTTGTGAACTAAGTAAACTGCATTTAAGGCCAAGAACTAGTTCCAAGACACACATTTAAAATAACTTAAGTAGGTCTCAGGCCAAACCACAATAGCATAGTTGCATAAAATACAGATTTGCTGTGGTGTCGTAGGGAGGATTTATCATTTATAATCATTACTTGTGTTTATTCCTAAAAACTTGAAATCAAACATACTATTCAAAGCCTAGCACTTAATATCACACTATGTCAGTCATAAGTGATAAAAAACCCTGATATCACTTTGTATAGGAGAGGTGAATAATATGGAAGGGATTAAAAAAAAAAAAAAAAAAGAGAGAAAAAAAGAGAGAGAGAGAGAGAGATGGAATGTAAAAGGAATGCACTAACTATCTCACATTGGACTTATTTTATCTAATCTTGTCTTCTAAAATCTCCTGAATTTATGTGTATGCCACAGTGGTGAAGAACACAGAATTTTACAGTATTGGACAAGCTTGGAAAACCTCAGTCCTCAAAGATTTCTAAAAAATAGATATCAACTTCATCAGTAGAAACAGAGTGGAACTTCAATTCCACATTTTATAAAATAGAATCATAGAATCATCTAGGTTTGAAAGACCTTAAGACCATTAAGTACAACTGCCAACCTGACCTACCAAGTCCCATCACTAAACCATGTACCTTAGTGCTATGACCACAAAAGTCTTAAACACTTCCAAGGATGAGGACCCTACCATTTCTCTGGGCAGCCCATTCCAATGCCTGACCACCCTCTACATGAAGAAATTCTTTCTCACATCCAATGAAAACCTCCCCTGGTGCAACTTGGCACTGTTTCCTTTTTTCCTATCACTTGTCACCCGAGAAGAGAGACTGACACCCTCCTCACTAAAACCTTCTTTCAGCTAGTAGTAGAGAGTGACGAAGTCTCCCCTCAGCCTCCTCTTCTCCAGAATAAACAACTCCAATTCCCTCATCTGCCTTTTATAAGTCTTGCTTTCTAGTCCTTTCATCAGCTTCATTACTCTTCTCTGCACACTCTCCAGTAACTCACTATCCTTCTTGCAGTAAGAGGTCCAGAGTTGAACTCAATATTCCACAGGGACAATCCCTTCCCTTGTCCTATTGGCCACACTATTTCTGAAGCTGGTCAAGAAGCCTTTGGCTTTCTTGGCCACCTGGGCATGCTGCTGGCTCATGTTCAGCTGGCTGTCAACCAGCACCACCAGTTCCTTTTCAAACAGGAAACATTTCAACCTTTCTTCCCCAAGCCTGTACCACCGCATGGGGTTGTTATGACCCAAATGCAGCATCTGACCTTTAGCCCTGTTAAATGACATGCAGCTGGACTTGGCCCATTGATCCAGTCTATCCAGATCCCTCTGAAAAACCTTCCTACCTTGAAGCAGATCATGAGTAGTGACTAACTTGATATTATCTGTGAATTTATTAAGGGCACATTCAATCCTCCCATCCAGATCAGTGATAAAAATGTTAAACAAAACTGGCCCCAAGACCAAGCTTTGGGGAACACCACTGGTGACCAGCTACTAACTGAACTGGAGTTCATTCACTATGACTCTTTGAGCCCAATCATCCAGCCAGTTCTTCATCCAGCAAACTTTACACCTGTCCAAGCCATGAGCAGACAGTTTCTCTAGGCAAATACTCTGGGAAATGGTGTCAAATACTTAACTAAAATCCAGGTAAATGGCACCCACAGCCCCCATCTATTAAGCAGGTCATGTTGTCATAGGAGGAGATTAGGTTAGTCAGGCAGGACCTGCCTTTCATAAACCCATGCTGATTTCTGATCACTTGATTGTCTACATCACATGTGTGTGCCACGTGATGGCACTCAAGATGATCTGCTCCATGCCCTTCCCTGACACTGAGGTCGGAGTGACAGACCTGTAATTCCCTGGATACTCCTTTCAGGCCTTCTAGATTGGAGTCACATTTGCTAACTTCCAGTCAACTGGGACTTCCCCAGTTAGCCATAACCAATGTTAAATTATTGAGAATGGCTTGGCAAGCACATTCACTAGATCCTTCAGAGCCCTTGGATGAATGTTGTCCGGTCACATAGACTTCTGAATGTTCAAAATATGTAGGAGAGGAGAGAGATGCAGGGAGCTGGAGAGCAATTGGCCTTGCTGATAAAGATTGAGGCAAAAAAGGTATTTTTTTTTCTTCCCAGCAGAAGACTGTGTATGTCTTTGACCTGTGTTGGAGCAAAAACAAACCCTATGACAAGCTGACTGAACATGACTATATTCTCAGACTTGAGATTTAGATAATTTAAAAAGAATCTGTTTCACAAGATAATCCTTATGTCTATAGCTTCATATGAATCCTGAGCTAATTCATCTTATTTAATTTGCCTTTAAGTTATATGACTTCCTACTTCATGAGTAGTCTCATTCTCTGTAGATGAGAATTCACTACTGATGACAAAGATAAAGAATCTCCTGCATTGTAGCCAGCTGAGGTCAACCACTGGCAAAATATTTATTTTGGGATCATATATATACGTAGATGTATATACATATGGCATTCACTGAAACTCTACTCCTTGTCATAAATGATATAGGTATTGATAAACTTATCTTGAAGCAGGGGGAATGGCTCTCTTGAAGTATATTCCACATCTGGCCTTTTATGCATCCCCTGAAGACAAATAAGGTTGAAATCCATCATTATGGTTCATTTAAAAATTCTAATTCTTCTATATTATCATAGATTAAAAAATACAAGTTTAAAAGTTTAAATATATTTCCGCCGAAATAGTGTTGGTGTTATACCCCTAAAAAAAAAAAAAAAAAAAAAAAAAAGGATGTTTTAGGAGAAAAATGAACTTTATATTCCAGTCTTAATTATACATTATACTCAGGAGTGGAAATGCTTCTTTAATTAAGGCTGAGATCAGGTTTTTAATAACACCTTGCCACATGAGTGGAAGGCTGCCCCTACTAAAGATTTATATCTTGCATATAGAATGTTTTATATCTTGATGGTGAAAGAAGTTCTGTGTGAAAACGCTGAGACCTTCTCTAGTAGTGGAAACTTGCTGCATGGGTTTTATGTTAACAGTTAAGAGCTTTTATTTGGCCTGTTTTCCTTTGCTTTCCTTGCATTGGGCGGATGTCACACCAGTCTTAATCCTTTTTAAATTACATTTCTGATTACGGAACAGCATAGCATGCAGTTCTTCTACTGTACTATTAAGATATAATCTGTGACCTTAGTTCCAAAGCTTGGTTTTGGTAACTATTATTCTTCACAAGTTTATATAATAAAAGTAATTTTAGAAATGATTTTATTCTGTTAAAAGAGTAAAAGTATAAATGTAACATAAAACTAAACACAAAACCGCACTTAGTGCAAATAATTTCTTTATATCTGACAAAACTGCCAACTAGAATTCAGAAATTTTCTATCCAACGTAAAGTAACCTATAATTACCCATTCCTGTGGTGAATCACCATGAGTAACTACTAGAGCATTAAATTAAAATACACATCAAACATTTATAGAGAATTTTGATTGCAAACAGGACAGTGCATAACGAGGTTATTTTCCGTTCTTACTTCATTTTGGAAAGAATATAAAACTTTATTATTATTATTATTATTATTATTATTATTATTATTATTATTATTATTATTATTTAAGTACTGTAACTTTCAATGCTAATCTTTCTAATAAGTGGCTAGGAACACAATAGGTCTCATCCCAAGAGATACCAAAACCCACACCTTACCTACACAGCATTTTCCTTTTACTTCCATCATTCTGGCACTTGAGCATCCTTGATTGTAATAATAATTGAGACTTGGGATCTGTGACACATTATTTTATGAGTACTATCCACTAGTTTTGCTATATTTTTTGTTTATCTAATGATTGTAGAGATGCTATTGTAGACAGACTACAATCTTTAAGGATAAATCTGAACATCCTCTGGCAAATTGTAACGTATGCTCTCCTTACTATGGACTTCTAGCATAGAATAAACAGTGAAATGTTGCTTTGTGAGACAGGAGAATGTAATCAAAGTCTCTGAGAAGTAATTATTTAATGCTAAGATTATGAGATGATTTCTTTTTCTTCTGGACCATCCTGCTGAGAATCATCAAGAAAGTATCTTCTCAAATGAAAATCAGAAGGAAATAAATTATTCCAGGCCCAAGACTGGATCTGAAAGCACTTTCCACCCTCATTTTGACAGAAATGGTCAGATTTAAAAATCAATTTTGTGATGACCAAAATACAAAACTTGCACATATATTTATTCAAAGCCAAAAGGTATAGGTACTACTGCATTTATATTGCAAGTTTTATTACCTTTTGACACAATGATACACAATACAAGAAGCACGTGGAGACATGAAGTTTAATATACACCGCTGTTTTCTTTTTATGGTGACATTAGTTACAATCTAGAATTTATCTGGTTGACCTTTGCAACTGGAAAGGTCAAAATCAGTTTTTTACAACGTACGATGGAAAATGTAGTCTTCATAAAGAGTTACATATCCCCTTGTAAAAAAATCTAACCTTGAATTTCAAGAGTAAAAGAGTGTTCTTGATTGCACTTAATCATGATTAGTCTCTACCTATGAACTGGTTACTCTGCTGTGACCAGGTTTTCTATCTTTTGTTAAAACTAATCCATAAGCACTTACAGCATTTAAATCACTATTAAAGACTTCCTTTCTCCCACTCTTTAAGATTATTTATAATCTGAATGAGCAATGCTACCCAGCTTCTAGTAGGGTAAAAACAATATGCCTGCAAATCCTTTAACTGGAAACCAGGAAGATGTTATTCTTCTGTGAAAGATATGTCCTAAGTTAATGGTTAGAATGACATTGAGAGAAACTAAGAAATTCAACTGAAGACAACAAAGAGAGAAATATATCTGAAGGCAAGCTATGGAGCTGTGAAGCAGCCCACTAGAAACTTGTATTTGGATCAAGGTGAGTGAATTAATACATTTTTTACAGTGGGAAGGTGTAACCACATGGGGATCTTGACATCGAAGAGATCAAAAAGTAGTGGACAAGTCAGACTTGATTGCAGAAAAGCAGTTTATCAGTCTATGGAAAAGCAGCTATCAAAAGAGAAGACACTGGCATCTATGGAGCAATCAGAAATGGACAAAGGTTTCTAAGAAGGAAACAGGAATCACTGCAGGAAGTGAAAGAAGGAAAATAAGACCAGGAGTTCCAAAGTTTCTGTTGTATTCTGATAAAGAGAGAAGAAAAAAAAAAAAAAAAAAAAAGAGAGAGAGAGAGAAAGGAATATTTTTCCGGCATTCAGTCATCGATCATATCCCATGGAGGACAAACCAAATGTTTACATGTAACTCTTTCTTGCAGGCAGTGTTGACCACTGGTTCCTTTGGAACATATGTAAGGGGAAAAACTTGGTTTATTTCCCCACCGAATGTCATCAAGAATGCAGTCATCTGTGCTTTAACCTGTCTAGGTTCCTTTTTTAACTCAGTTATGTCTTCCATATCACATGACTTTAGGGCCTTTTGTAAAAGGGCCTTAAAGTTTTCCAGAACAAGTACAAGGAAAGATGTGATCTGTATTCAGACTTCTTTTACTGTTATTGAAACATTGATGGCTGAACTACACTTGGCAACATGATTGCATGAGATGGATTGTATCATGCAGCCCACCCCATTTGATCCTACTCCCTTCTGTAAACAAGTAGCAGCACGAGTAAAATGTTGTCAATAATCTGCAGCTAATTTTTGCTTAAGACTGTGATTCTGAAGTTAGCCTGAGCTGGGCCCAACTAACTTGCAGCAATCATATACTTACAACCTTCTTGGATGTGTCTTTGGTAGGTTTTGCATAGCTTACTTTCTGCCTGGTAGGACTCCATGTTATAAGCAAGATCAGAGGAATGACCAGCATTAAATACTTTTGTCAATCAGCTCTGAAGAGAGATAAGAAAGCCGGGGGGGTGGGGGTGGGGGGTGGGGGTGGGAAATCTATTTATTTGCTGAAGAAAAAATGAAGGTTAAGAAAAGATTAAGAGACATAACAAACAGAAGAATCTTCTGCAACTACCAGCAATGTCAACATTCCTTCAGGCTTTTATAGTGGAAAGGAACATCCACCAGGAGCAGTACATACATGGAGGTGGTCTATGACAGAGCTGCATCCCCATAAATTAACACAAGTATTGACTAGAAATACTACATCAGAAAGGGTGGAGATATTATTGCAATGATGAATAGTGACTTTGCCTGAAAATGTGAATTTTCTTTGGAAAGGAGATTCCTTTCTGTGGTGTCTGCAATCCACTTCTCTCCAAAAACCTCTCACTTAAAATCCTTATTTCATTCCCTTTCCCAGCATAATCCCAGCCCTCACAGATGACCAATCACCACTGAGACATTCTGGCTTAACCTTTTCATCTGATTTACTGTTTTGCTAGTGTTGCTGATAGTGGCCTAATTTGTTCCCTTTTACTTAGAAGTTTCCATTTACTTCAATCCATTTCATTCAATGTTTGTAATCCTGGGCCAATTCAAAACAACTTTTTTATTACTTTTTTTTTTTTTTTTTTTAACAAGTTTGTTCACCAGGTGCTCCTTCAGCTCTCCTTTAAAAGTGACCCTTTCTTCTATTTAAAAATGAAAATGAAAATAAAAATAAAAATAAAAATAATATGGGTGTCCATTCATTTGGGAGTACTGTGGATGCTCATTAATTCCACACTCCCGTCCTTCCCCCCCCCCTCCCAGTTTTGATGTAGTTTACATCTGTACTTTCTCAGGCAAGTGGGGACAGGAGGGAAATGATTCCATTTCTTACTCTGGGCTAAACTACATGTTCTGCTGTTTTTCACATTTAACATCTGGAACGTTCCCCTCTGCTTTCAAACACATGTATTTGACTGAACTTCCTTCAACCCCAACAGTGCAACTGCACTGTAACTCTTTGTGCAGACACAAGAAAGCTGTTAGTTGTCAATGAACACCTTGATGTATTCAAGTTTCATAAATAATCAAAACAACTTTGAAAAAAAAAAAAAAAAAAAAAAAAGGAGCCTGAAAGAGTAATTTTAAAAGACTCCCTCCTCCTCCACTTAATTTCTTAATAAAATAAGGCAGGACTGGTCAAATGGAAGAAAATATCTTAGGATATTAGGCATTTTTCAAGTATACTCTAATATAGCCTGAGACATGGAATTACCACAACCACAAATTATACTATTCCTCCAAACAGAGTGACTTGTGGTAAGGGACAATCAAATTCTGTCCTAAAACTTTTTATCTCCTGAATTTACAATTAATTAATACGGGTTGATTTTCATATCCTCTCCTGCATCCTCTCCCACACGTTAAGTGTGTAGTGTGCTATTCTGCTCCAGTGGCATCAAAGATATTTAAAACCTTCCTGTGTGTCAAAAGGGAACCACTCAGTTACTTTTTTTGTTTCAGGATCAGGGTGTAAGTAGTGGGTCAGAAAGCTGATAAAGGAAAGGATTTCTCATAACTTTAAGATTTTAGATGAGTTAAGGTTAAAATTTTACTTTCATTTATTTGTCAGTGTTAAACACTAAACATAATTTGAAAGATACATCCTTCTTGTCTTTAATTAGAAGGAAAAAAAATAGTTCCTACAAAACACAGAAAACTCTAACTGCATTTTTAGTATCTCTTATCAGCAATATTTTTTTTTTTTATACAGCAATCAGTATTGATATTGACTTTGCTGGAAGTCACTCTGTCCTATAACTTTCTTAGGTATCACATGGAGAATACTTAATCTAAAGTAGAAAATGCTGAGGCAGTAACCTTCTTAATGGCTTATATTCAATAAAACTGTGCTCCCCTGAGGTCCTTCCTAGTATAATGGCACATTGCTAGTGTGACCTACAAATTATTTGAAGTCTATTACATAAACCCTGATGTACAGATACAAAAGGTTTTTTGCTTTGCTCACTTTACTTACTTTGTTGTAGGAATGTCTGTAGATCAGTCTTGCAGCCCCTTGACTGTTTGTCGTGTCAGCAAGTTAGAAGTTTTTGGCATTACTTTTCTTCCCCGGATATCATTTTATATTTCACAGCAAACACACTCCTAAATGTTGTTAGAATACAACATTTACTACTTTTCTGCTTTTATGGGCCGGGCAACTGTTTTGGAAGGTTACTACTTAATAATATTTGTTCTAATAATTAAATGTTACTAAAAAGAAGGCAAGGTGATTTAAAAGGTTAAAACAGTTATTCCTGTGTCAAGCAAGGACATTAACTAAAATTATATATATATTAAAAAAAATGTTTAAAAATTCCTGATAAAAAGAGAATTCTGAATGTTGAAATTTGTAAGGCTTATATACACTGCACATCAACTGCCAGGAACCATTACATTAGTGTTCATTAGGACACTATTTCTATCTACCATTTTCATCAGCCCTAAGAGCAGATGAAACAACTAAACAAATTATTTTATATGTAAAGCAAGTTGGCTCTATATTTTCTTAGGATTTAATGACAATTTTTCATTCATATCAAATAAAGCTCTTCCCCCCCCCCCCCCCCCCCCCCCCCCCGCAAGAATAAAAATTTGACTAGATAGGTCCACTTAATTACCCATTCTGTAGGTTTGTAAAAGTTTTTTGCATATAACTTTTAGACTGGAAGTATAATATCTTTGCGTCTGGTAATCTGTGCATAAAAAATAAATAAAATAAAATAAATAAAATAAAATAAAATAAAATAATAAAATAAAATAATAAATAAAATAAAATAAAATAAAATAAAATAAAATAAAATACAATGGGAGAAAGAGGAGGGGAAAAATAAAGAAAATAAGAAAATTCTAACATGATTTAAGAGAAGTCATGATTCCTCTCATGTCCATTCTTAACCTTACTTCTTCATTTCTGTCTCCTTGATGGACAGAGAGCTCATCCAAACTGATGATCCCTTTGGGAATCAATTACACAGCAAAATGCATTACACTTTCACCTGACACTTGCGTTGAATGTTCCACATCCATTACTCAGGTAGGTATTACTATCATTAGTTTCCGACAGACAGTTTACTGCTCATTGGCAGACCTCTGTATTTCTTCAGAGTTCCACTGACTTCAGGTGCTGAACCCTGATCTGAGCTTCTCTGTTTCACTGAGTCAGTTCTATACGTTTCTCTTATATAGTTGTTATACAGTCCTCATGTGTGGATGTGGCTGGTAGAAGGGATTAAATTATATATTTTTCCTCCTTTTCTGTTCACAAGAACTAAATCTACTTTCAACCTCACAGTTCATTGCTTGTTAGATGTAATTGCAATCCTGTCTGCTGCTGAAGTTACTATTCCAGCATTTGCAAGATATGATAACCTAATTGTTGAAGTTAATACATTTTTTATTTACTGGGAGAGAGACTGGAGAACCTGAAAAGATCTGTATTTATTTTTGTTTATTTGTACAGTAGTGGTACCATGAAGCATGTTCTTGTGCCATGTTCCTTGTTTTGAGAGTCCTCTTGTTTTAGGATGTTATCTCTCTCTGACATTTCACATTGTATTTTCCCAAAGAAAATCTAAGAAAGAGGCTGCTCTTCCCCCAACACTTTCAAATTCACTTTAAAGGCAGAGGGAACCATTGCACTTTTTTTTCGTTGCACTTTTTTTTTTTTTTTTGGGGGGGGGGATAAAATCTTTAATGTTACTTTTTTTCCTGATCTTTTCCTAGGTTTTAGGGATCTCCTGAAAGTTTATATTCCTGGACAGTTTGGTGGGAAAATGTAACTCACAGATAATTTAACTCAGACATTGAATATATGTAAAAGCTCCTGTAAAAGTCAAGTTTTCTAAGTGCTTAACAGAGAAAAATAGACATTCTGATGGACCATTTTGAAACACCTAAAACTAAACAATGTGGCTGATATTTGGCAGTCTTAGTTGTGATTTTGTATGAATCACATATAGGTAAGATTAGATTATCAACAAAAATTTAAATAAAAGATTTTACAGGAATAAAATTAGCATAAAGGTAGAAAGATTGGGAAAATTGTCTAGTAGATGCAGTGGAGAGAATTTGTATTTGAAAGTAAATGGCTACTTTCCATTGCTAAAAGTTTATGTATGGATCAAACAAGGAGCCACATAGGCAGGAAACAATACTCTGGTTTTAATCTAAGAAAAACTTCATTCTAACTTTTGACCTTCATTCTAGTGTTTACACCTCAGCACCTGTAGCACCTCAGAATGGCCTCCCAGGCTCTTCCCTGTTTGACGGTGTGACCTCAAATAAAAGGGCATCTGGAGATCTACTTGGAAGAATCCCATGGGTTAGGGTCCTGTACGGGAGGGGGGTCCAAGACAGCTAACCAACAATATTCAAATTTCACTACCTCCAAGCTCAAGATCGGTGCATGCCTATGAGTAAGAAGGTAAGCAAAGGGGGCAGGAGACCTGTATGGATGAGCAGGGAGCTCCTGGAAAAGCTCAGACAGAAGAAGGAAGTTTACAGCATATGGAAAGAGGGACAGGCCACTTGGGAAGATTATAGGGACACTGTCAGGGCATGCAGGGATGCAACAAGGAAAGCCTTCTTTTCACAGAATCACAGAGTCGTCTAGGTTGGAAGAGACCTCCAAGATCACCTAGTCCAACCTGTGACCTAACAATAACAAGTCCTCCACTAAACCGTATCACTGAGTTCAACATCTAAACGTCTCTTAAAGACCTCCAGGGATGGTGACTCAACCACTTCCCTGGCAGCCCATTCCAATGCATAACAACCCTTTCAGTAAAGAAGTTCTTCCTAATATCCAACCTAAACCTCCCCTGGCGCAACTTTAGCCCATTCCCCCTCGTCCTGTCACCAGGCACGTGGGAGAATAGACCAACCCCTACCTCGCTACAGCCTCCTTTAAGGTACCTATAGAGAGCAGAAGAGAGAGAGAAGAGAAATCTCTTCTTAGAAGAGATCTTCTAAGAGAGAGATTACACTTTCAAGGTGCTACACAAGAGTCTTAGCTGTATGACTACCATAAAGATCAGTCAGAGTTCTCTGAATACTCATGCAAAGTTTTTAAATCATTTTTTATGTGATCAATTACTATCATCCAGTTCATAGGTGAGATAACATTTTCAAGGTTCTCGCTTGGTTTTATTTAAATATTATAGAATACTATCTGACTTATTGTTGTATTTAAATAGGTTTACTGGAAAAATGGTCTGGAAAAATGCTATTAGTAAGACTGTTGATTGATAAGTTCTAGTTAGGATCACCTAGAGCACATTACACAGGATGGCAGCCTCCAGGTGGGTCTTGAACATCTCCAGAGATGGAGACTCCACAACCTCTCTGGGCAGCCTGTTCCAGTGCTCTGTCACCCTCACAGCAAAGAAGTGCCCTCTCATGTTCAGCCAGAACACCCTGTGATTTTAATTATACATAAGCTGCAGATGTATTAACTTCAGGCTACCACACACAGGTGGAATTGGGAATCTGAGATTTATTTAATGTTACTGATTTCCCCTATGTATATTTAATTAGGAAAAACAAATGAACAAACAAACAAACAAACAAAAAATCTTTTGCACTTAATATCATCTCCCTTATTCACTGAGAAATTTCAAAATAATTTATATCCTTATACATTCATTTCAACTCTGACTTGTGGCAGTATGTGTTTTAAACACTGAGGTGTAGTCAAGAAATATGTGAGAGAAAAAAAAAGTAATTTTCTTTCATCCAATGTACACCTGGTATACCTTTGCTGTTCTTGCTGACTTTAGTGGAAACAGGATTGGGTTAGATTTATTTTGATGCCTGACTGTGTTCGAAGTATATTTAACATTAAGCTACAAAGATTTAAAAAATGTCACTATCAAAACATGCAGTAATGATTTTAAAAATATTAAGAAAAGAATGTCAATGTTTTTTTCAGGAACAAAGAAAAGAAAGATTTTTTTTTTTTCTAAAATTTGCAGAAGTCTAATGTAGTTCTAAAGTGTTCGGTGAATTTTATTTAAACATAGGCAATAAAAAAAATAATCTGAATTCTGTGATTGGCACTAACTTTGATATCTGTGGATTGGGACAATATTTTATATGCTATGTTACATTTCATTTTATGCTTTATATATACTTTAAATAGTAAACCAACAACCACTACATCAAGAAAAATTTTGGTCTGTTTTTTTTATCATTTTTTTGCAAAGTGTCAAAGAAATTATTTACACATATATAACATTACACCATGTCTCCTAATTAATGGAAAGTTATATTTTGAAATTTTATCTTCTCCAAGATTTTGTGTGTGTCTGTGTATGTGTGTGATTCGGGCAATTACGTTACTCCATGGAATTCAGTGGGATTGTTTCTATGCACAAAGTTCTTATCCAATCATTTAAGTACACTACAATTTCATTCTTAATGATAGAATTTGAATATCTTCAACGTAAAATTACTAGCAGTGCAGTAGCCTCTCACTTTTGAAATTATTTTCATTTTCCTTGTGAAAGTCAGCATATCTCTAATAGAAAATTATATCTAAACATTTCTGCTGTTCAAGATCTAGGCATTCTTTAAACATAGTCTCTTAAGTATTGCAAATGAAACATACAGAAATAAGAATTGCCTTTAATTAGCAACAGTATTAGTATGGAAAGATTCTTAAAATACTTATATGAAAGGTTTTGTTTAACAAAGAAAGCATTTTGAGGAGATATTGTTAAAAATGTCACAAGGCTCTAGCATACAGAAAATTGTATTTTTAACACATCGATTAAACTGTTTAGTGGTATTAGGTACCTTGATTAAGTACAGAAATTTTTAATGGAGGTGTAAAGAAATATCAGGATTTTAAAAAGTGTTTAAAATGAAGAAAAGAAAATCAGTTTCCATGTAGAAAAAACATGGCCTGCAGGAGCAGGCCAGTTGTGGTGGATCTCAGCTGCCCAGCTGAGTAAAACCAACACAGCTTGATATCATTAAGATTCACTAGAATTCTTTTTTTTTTTTCTGATCATGTCAATTTTGCTCTGACATCTATGTTTGCTTAAAGCTATTATAAACTGACTTTAACTCTTTCCTTTTAAAAATATTTTTGCTTTTTATCCTGATAGAATGAAAAAGACCTTCTAAAGACAATCTGGAAAAAAATACGAAAAACATGATTTTAAAAAAACAAACCCGTATGATTGATTTACCGTGCTTTAAAAACTGTGCAGAGATGAGGACAGAAGAGCATTCTTTCTTTTTTTTTTTTTCCTTCTTCTTCCAAAAGTAATATCTATTAAAATAAAACCAAAGTATAGAATAAACATTGAAAAGACAAAACTATACATGATTACTTATCTGAATATATCATTATGAACAAGAATTAAAAATGAAAACTCATCATGAAATGTCCTGAAAATTGTATTTATTGTTCATCTATGAAGGTGATTTTTTCAACCTTCTGCATGATATAGACCCTTGTAATCTATACCAAATACCTCCAATCTTTTTTTTTTTTTTTTTTTTTCCCTTCAGGATTGGTGAGATAACCTCTAAGATTTCTGAATGTTTTTTCTAAATGCATTTTCCATCCCCCTCACACCGCTTCTATATAAATTCTAATTGTCCATACTGACATTCCAACTATGAATACTTTCTCTAACTCCAGGCAAGCCACTAAAACTCTTTGTCCTAAATCTTTACAATTAAACTTATTCCTTGGTAATAAGAGAATTGCTTAATTAACCTTTTGTGGAAGTCATAAAGCACTACTATAATATTGTTCAAATCTCTTTGTTGCCTTAATTGCATGTATGAGACTCACAGTTTGTATAATGTTTAGAAGCATTTGGATGGGCTGGGAGTTTGATGCAGAGGGTTTCACCACACAGAAAATAATTTGTTTCAGCAGATTCTCTCTCTTGGATTGGAGACCTGTCCAAATATGTCAAACTAGAACATTATTTTAGGTAAAAAAGATTCCCAGTAATCTGAGAATCTTGATTCCAGAATGGGTAACCTGTGGCTCATTGACTCAATTCCTCTTAAAACAAAACTCTGACTTTTTTTTTCCCCATTAAAAAAAAAAAAAAAAAAAAAGAAGAAGAAAGAGAGAAAGAGAGAAAGGGAGAGAAAAAAGTAAATATCTTTTCAGGTCTTTATGTCTTTTAACAACATGTAACTTCATTTATTAAGTGTTACCTTGGCCATAAATGACTTGATACTATAAATCACCAATATTTCCTATTTTTGAATGAGAAGCCAGAAATACTGATTAAGGTCATACTCAGTTCAGGTTGAACAAATAAATGAGAGAACTGTAGGTTTGATGTTTCACAGTATTTCAGCACTATTTCAGCTAGTACTGGGGGATATATGATGCTGAAGTCCTTATGCTACCTTCCAGTTAGAAAATAAAAGAAATGATACTTTGGAAAAACAGTATCATAAAGTGATACACTTTAGATAGCTTCCAATATTTGCAGTATTTGTGTGATTTATTTATTTAGTTTTTAATTAATAAAATTATTTATTTATTTTTGAGTTGCTGGGAATGCCTGGATTGGAAATAAGAAGTGGGATTACAAAATCACCTGTAATACCCTTTAGCATACACATATACGAACATATAAAGCACTCTATTTCAATGCATACCTATTCCTTACTAGCCTGGTCCTGATGTAATTTGCATTTTTAGGTACTATTCTGTACATTCTGTACATTTTCTGTACTGTCACTGCTTAATTCAATGCAGATACTGCAATTTATACAACCAGGAAAATGAAAATATTTCATTTCCACTGATGAAAAACTCCATTTTAATTGGAACAAGATATAAGTTTGCTGGCCATTGTATGATTATATCATTGACATTGCAGTAATTTCTCTAATTCCTGGTGGTGTAGATTAAATTCTTCTCTGAATTCTGCTTATACTTAAGAGGAATGGTAAACATGTCAGACTAGTAAAAATCCTGAAAAACTAACAATTTCTGCCAAGGGAATACAATACTTAAAAGAGAATGGAAATTAATAACATCTGCACAAGATACTGGAAGGTGAAATACTAACAGATGACATAAGTGTCACTTTAAATCTGAGATTTACACTCAGCTGTATCTAACTTTTGTTACCTGAGAACACCCTATACTGACTCACCACTGTTTGATCCAATTTTTAAGATAGTTCATTTAATGAAGTATTACTACATGAATTTGAAATTTGTCCATAAATGAATCTGCTTCAGTAATTATGTTGTGAGAGATGTTCCATGTCAGGTATACCCTGAGAGGTGTTGAAGCCCAGTGGGTAACACCTCGCTGCAATCCCTGGGTAACTCAAATAACCTTTCTCTGGCTGCTATATTTATAAGGTAAAGTGAATGGCTCATAGCCAGACTTCTTACCATATTGTTCTTGAATTCTGATGCGATCCATTATTCCTCTGTTGATGGGTTTCAATGGGTACCTGCTTTAAGGCCATAACCCACTTTGTTCGCAGTCATGGCTTTGAGCATCCACCTGGCACTCTATTATTAATGAGCTGTCCAGTTCAAAGAATGGTCACATCAAGGCCTACTGTAGTTCATAAACCTGAGCAAGACCTAAGTCAAGTGCAGAAGTAGAGTATGCCCAGCACAATCCTACACAAATCACAAATATGTGGAATGAAAGGGGTAGTGGAAAACAAAACAAACAAACAACAACAACAAGCTCCTTTAGGCTGTTTTCTTTTTGTTTCTTTTACAGAGATTATTATCTTCCAAATTGCATTGATCAATTTTGTACATATGTTCTTATTCATACCTTTTATACTCTTACATTTTTTTACCCAAAGATTTTTTTTAATTTCAGAATGAATGAAAATTAAATATTCTTCTTACATAAGTATTCATTCATTTTTTTATACTTGAACTGTTAATGTTAACAAACAAACATACAAAAACATGAGATGAAGCCTGATTTAGTAAAATTACACCTAATTTACACCATTGTAACAGAATTATTCTTGCATAGTCTGTTTCCAAATCCATACATGAGGCAATTAATTGTCAAGTTGAAAGCCCAGTATAATGTGCATCATTCCATTGTGACATTTGAAAAATGTTATTCAAAGCAGGGCAAAAAAAGAGAAGTATCTTTGCCAGAAACATAGTCTCCCACAACTTACAACTTCTGTTCCATTACACAAGTATGGAAGTGTCCAGGACCCTATATATATATATATACTATTTACCCAGCTGTTTTCTGGTTGGATACTTACATTGGCAGCCTCAGCAGTGGTAATGAGACTCACCATCTGTAGCAGTCATGGAGGGAAATATTGTAATCATCTTCATTAACTTTGGGGACTGTCATGGGATATGTGCTATTTTGAAGAATGTTATACACTCATAGTGGTACTCATGCCAGTGTATGAGAAACATTGAGATCTTATGTCTGTTTTACAAGCCAATACAATCTAAAAATAACCTTAACAAATATAGACACTAAATTTAAATACATTACTATAATGGAATTAAAAATAAGTAAGTAAATGACTAAAAAAAATAATAATAATCCTATAGTAGTGTTTTCATTAATTTTACTACTTTACCAGCTGTTTTTTACTGTTATTGTTTGTTTTCATGTTAGCAGAACCTGTTACTCAGTCGAAATGACCTAGTTCACTACCTCTGTGTTAGTGATCCTGCAAGTTAGTCAGACTGTAAAATATAGCTGGAGTGTTCTCATCTGTTTATGTAGGTATGAACTGTTGTGACATTACAGACAGCTACAAGGGATTAGAGGAGAAGAGGCAGTGGAGCAGAAGGATTTTTTTCTAATCTCTTCCAGATGTTTCCACTTTAAATTTAAAGTAACAAACAAGTCACTTGATAAGCCTTCTGAAAATATTGCTCCAGTATGTTGGAAAAAATATTTTTTCTCAGAAGGACAAAAAAGGGAGAGTCCTAAACTATGTTCACTTTCTTTTCATATACCATCGGACTCCAGCTGGTATGATCCTTTGAAAGTCTGCTGAAATTGAATGACTTGCATCAAAAAAGGTTTCATTTTGGGTAAATGAAAATGAAATCATTACAATTTTTGGTGATAAGCCAAACTTTTGATCAAAAATATAACTTAGTTAATGCTTCATACAGAAACATACATTTTAGTTAAGGTTTCATTTATACTCATTCCTCCAGGGGGATCTATTTTTTAAGATTTCCATTGCTTTTTAGTCATTATACCTTAAAGTAATAATAATAGTAGTAAATTCGACATTGGTAATGAGGAACTGATAGTTTTGGTTTGAGTTTGTTTGTTTTTTATAAACTAACTCATAGTTCTTGAACTTAAGAGAAGTTTGTGTATAAACCATGTATATTCTTCCTTATGGAAGTGCATGAGTTGTAACAAGAGGCCTGTGGATTAGTCTGCTTTGTGTGATCCAGGGAAAAATTCAAATTTCCATATTAGGGTGTACATTTTGGCCACATCATGATTCCATATCGAGACAAAGCCCTCCAAAGGCTGAAGTTTCCCTGCAGCAAAAGCAAAATGTACACCAGATGCAAAGCATACTTTCTTTAAGTGATGTCCATTAGACCTGAAAAATGAACCAACATCCTGGGGTCTTCTATAGCATTCCCTATCCTTTAGCAGACAGACAGAACTACACTCTGTCTATGGTTTTAAACTGAATTTGTCAGCAAATTTTGCTGTTATGGCTTTAAAACTACCAGTTTACTGAGCTGAATGTAACCTAAATTTAAAAGTGAAACATGTCAACCCTGAAAGAGGATTAAATTTATAAATAATTTTGCATTTGAAATAAAAAAGATAGTATAGTCTCAAGCAAAATAATTGGGAAGTACAAACCATCTCTGAGCAAATTTTCAGTACAAATTCTGGGGGAAGAAGATGGGTCAGGGATAAGAGAAAGGAAGAGTGAATCTCTGCTCTCTCTTCCTTTTTTTTTTTTTTTTTTTTTTTTCCTTTAGAGAGAATTGAAGGGAAGTTTTCTATTAGGTTTAACTCCAGAAGTCCTCTCACAGTGGCTGACTGATTATGTATAAGATATTATAAGATATAGGTTTCAACTTCCATCTGAAGGGCTTTGACCTGCATCTTTCTCTAGACAGAATTGAGTTAAGAAGCCATAAGCATTGTATTCACATCTTTTGCTTCACTCTCTATAAATAAAACAATAAAATCCTGATTTTGAGAAACACAGGGCAGTTTATAGTTATCTTAACTTGCTGATATGTCAGAATGATCAGAGTATGTGTGTTTAAATGCTAGCACACCGAATATGTGAATCCTAATGTCATAACTCCACTCATTCCATATTATTACTTCCGCATTCATTGTACCAAAAAGCAAGTATGTGAGAAAGACTGTAGTCTGTTAGTTAGGATGGTCATCAAAAAGCTGAATCATCTGCTTTTAATCAGTGTTTCTATTAGTATTATTTACTCATATGGATAAAAGCAGTAGTAAGATCAGAGAGTGAGAGATGTTAGATTTTGGAGCATATGCTGACCTGACTGGAGTAGCTCCTTGGAAGTAGGAGACGGAGTTAAATAAAAGACTGGGTTACCATTCTGCTGAATACCAAAAGCACTGGACCATTGTGTGAAAGAAGAAAGTTCTTTCTCTAGCAGTTGTGATAATCTAGTGAACGAAAGGGAGAAAATGGCTCCCAAATTTTGTTAAATTCTGTCACAGTTCAATAAGAGAGCTAAGTTGATTTTGAGGGGTAAAATAATTGTTAAATGCTTTGTTAACACTGTGCAGGATTCCTGGATTCAGTTTTTATGCCAATCTAATTTTGATGAACTTCATGAATATTATCGTATTTCTTATCATTCCGAAATGTTGACTTTATGATATTCACTGTTATAGAGCATACCTACTTGTTAGGCTAGCTTCTGTTTTATCTTCATTCTTTCACTGTAATAAAAATATTTAAATTTATTCTGAGGGAATAATAAAACAAAGAAACAATTAAATTAATTGTTACTGTTTTCTTCACAAAATTTTGAAGTAAACTCTGTACAGCTAGAGAGATATACGATTTGAAGTTAAATGAATGCATATCGGGAACCTGATATCCCAGTGCTAAAAATCTTTGAAGTAATTCAGAATATGAATCAGAAGGACAAAACTGTCTAACCAATTCATATTTTAATGACTTTGTGCAAGTGCTTTTATTAAATTAAATGTCTGAGTAATTTGAAGACAGCATGCTGATAATGTTGGAAAGATATGTGATAAATATATATATATATATATATATATATCATCCTGACCAGTCTCCAACCTATATAATTTTAAATTAATACCTTCTCAAACAAAGAACAGAAATTCACTGTCTTTGTTACCCATCTCTGCCTACATGAAAGAAAGAAGTCCGACATGTCTTTCACAATGCTTGATGTCACTATCACCGCTATGGCAGAAAGAAGGTGAAGTTATCTTAATTGGTGTACTGGTTAGTGCTGTGGTCTTAACAATCAAGGGAAAAGTACAGAGCACTACATTGAGATTTTGGCAACTTGAAACCTTTGTAATTCACATTTAATCTCTACTTTATAAAAGCAATCAAAACAAAGAGTCTTAATGATGAACTGTGAGATTTTAAAAGATTTAAGTACATTTATATTATATTATTTTTACATTTATACATTTATAGTATATTATTTTAAAAGATTAAAGTACATTTAACTTGTAAGAATATGTATTTATAGATCTGAGGAGGCTTTTTTTTTTTTTCGTTCTGTATACGAGGGATGGAGAAATAGCAAACTTTCGGTTAAAAATATATATTCTTAGACTGCAAAGTTGAATATGAATTTTCATCCTTGAATGAATTATTATTATTGTATTTCCAGCCCCTACAGATGGAAAGACCAAATACTTTAATTAAGTACTGTTACAACTGTAAATTTAATATCGTAAACTAGTCTTACCCACATTACACTTTTGACGCATACTGACAAATGGAAGGAAACTAAAATGTAAGGTCTATTTTCCAGCTGCTTCATCTGACAGCATAAACAATTTCTGTCTGCATTAAAGTTTGCTGATGCAGAATACACAGAAAAAAAAAAAAAAAAAAAAAACGAAGATAGAAGTCTGGAGAAATTACTGAGTTCTCTACCTTGGCATTTCTTACCAATTGCTTAAAATACACTGCGAAATCTCTACAACTAATTCCGACTGGATATATTATGTGAGGTATACCAGTATTTTTAACCTAATGTCCTTGTCAGACATCTTTCAAATAAAAAGCAAATAAATAATTAAATAAATAATATAATAATAATTATACCTTGTTTTAAATAAATGTGCAAGGAAAACAAACAAACACATTTTTCATATTCCAGATCAGTGCAGATTTCTACAGTCTTCACTCAGTTTTTGAGTTTTGCAATGCACTGTAACCCTCTACAGGGGAAAATTAAGACCTTATTAAAGTACTTTGAAATCGTGGATGCTTCTCTTCTGCAATCCAACATTGGATACGCAATCCAATAACAACAAAAATAATTCATCAAGCAGACTGTGAAATTCACTGCACTCCGTTCAAGCCAGTACTCTGATAATAAATGAACATGCTATTTAGTAGAACAGACTGAGGTTATTTAATGACTTGGACTAACAAATCCAATGTAGAAATTGCTTGTGACTCCATGATGGATCATTCTAAAAAATATTCTTTAAAAGGAAGAAGTGACCTAGTTGCTTAAACAGATGAGAAATTTTAATAAATTATGGTCACAGGTTTACATCAGTTGCTCTACTGCCCTAAACGATATTCTGTGGCTTTTAGAGATATAAGATAATATTTCACTCATTGGAGCAAAATGGTAAAGTTCAGATATTCTGCTTAAATATCAGCATAATGCCCTTTGACTCTGACATGCAGAACAGTCTATTTATTCCTCATCACCCAATCTGTGGTTTCAGTGTTTCAAATCCACATTGAAACTTCAAGATTCTCTGCCAGTTTTATAATCAGAAAGTAAACACTGGCAACCAAGAATATGATCAGAGGAACTCACTTCCTGGATTCCACAAGATTTATCTTGAAACAGGCTGGCAGTTCAAGAATGCTGTAATCAATGTTTCATGTATCTTAGTCAACTGCAAAGAGAGACTCTCATATTCCTGATGCCAACATTTGGAAATGTTCAAGCATGCATATCACTTCATCAGATCAAAATGACCGTTCATCAGAATTAAAATATCACACCTCAAGTTGTGGTATTTGAACAATGTATGAGTAAGCTGGATATTATGACAAATATTACCAACAGTTTGAACTTTTCTTGCAGTCTTTGAAACAATTATCATAGAAGTTACTGATCAGAATAAGGAAGACCACGATGAATATTTCTCTTTCTAGTTCTACATTTACTGTTCCTAAATAATCTCATAAATTAAACCAAACTGACATGTCACAGCCACACCTCTGATTAGTCAATGTATTAAGTCACAAACCTCTATGTAATATTCTAGAAATTTGTACAGTATTATATTTCTTCCTTTTGGAAAATAATTGATCAATATAAATATTACGGATCTTTGTGTTTTATTATTAAATATTTCTGTTAAATACATTTTATAGAAAAAAAAAATGTTAGAACATTGAAAATTAGTTACCTGTATTTTAACATGTTGTACTTCATAATATTATTCATGTTTCAGTATTTACTTTACATATCTGCAGATGGAGATGCTGCAGAGAAAAGAAACACCTGTATGTAGGTCAGTGATATCCAGTGGAGCAAATGACACATGAAATCTCTGCAGTAAATTGTTTACTGCAGGAAACAATTCACTGGGACAATCTCTTCAAAATGGCTAGTGCATCAGCAACTGGAAATATATAGGACAACACATATGATTCAAAACAGGAAATGGCTTAAATATGACAGGAAACAATAAATTTAAATTCTTCAAAAGCCTTGGAAAAGATTGGTAAGTCTATGAAAGACAATACAAATGGTGAACAGAGTATGGTTAAAGAAACTTTAATCACAGTTTCACATGTGAACTCTCCCCAGTAAATTTTTAACTGACAGGAGAAAACAAAACAAAACAAAACAAAACAAAACAAAATTAAAAAAAAAAGCGAGTACTTTTTAAAGCAGTGTGTAACTGTTTAATTCATTGCCATAGGATACAGATGAAGGTAGTAGAATAATGGTTTTTAAATTTATTAGATAGATTCATGAAGTTTATTAATATCAATGGTTTTATGCACAACCTATAGATGAAAATATCTCAAACCACTCATTCTTAGCAGCTGAGGGACATGAAGGGAAGGATAATTAATTCTTTGCATGCCTGACACTCAACATCTTTCTTGAACTTCTGTTACTAATTTCTGTTACTCTTGAAGGCAGGATACTGAATGATAATGATCTTTGTTTGATCAACTGCACCTTGTCTCATATTTTCATAGATAAAAAAATGCTGACTAAGTGCTAAGGATAAACAGAATTTAGGCTGAATACTCTAAATACTCTAAATCTTTATGTCCATCCACACTAAATGCTCATTTTAAAGTCAAAGGGAATTAACCCACACTGTCTGACACCTCTTTCTATGTTATTGTCTAAATTGCTCAGAGAACAGTCAACAGAAACACACAAGAAAATGTAGAACAAAAATCTCAGTAATGAGTCATATACTGATTCTTATCATATTATATCAATTCTCTTACTGTCTCTGTCACCATTAGTTCACTTAGAAATAAGAACCTGCTCATTAATATACCATTAGAAATTTCTTCTGAAAATGCTTTATTACAATCATTTTAATAAAATCAATATTTTAGATATGTGTAAGAAATCTTAGTCTAGACCTTGTTTAAAAACCCATCACACCTTACTAGAAATAATTAAGCAGAAATTATTAAAGCTTAAAAAATTATCTGACATTATTTTGCCATCTTGTTCTTTAATGTATTTAATCTCTATGTATACAGCTCTATAATAATTTTCACTTTTTTTTTTTTTTCTGAACATTAATGAGGATCTGATTGATTGCTATCTTTCAGGGAGCAATCTTTTGCAGCAAATGATGTAATAAATAGTTCTTTTTATATAAATCTGAATGCCAAGCTAATCTGTCTCAGATTCATGAGTTATATTATTAATTTCTGTTTAGCACCATTTAACACAACAGTTGCCTGAAATTTCACGCACACACACACTCACAGAGAGAGTTATTAAAAGGTCTGTATGCTCATCTTTATAAGCACGTTTTTTCTTTTTTAGATACAAAGCAAAGACACAACATCCTAAAACTGAGGAGATTTGAAAGCACTGTTTTGACCTGCCTAAAGAACTGTTGTAGATAAAAAGAATCCTTTTACAACACTTCAAAAAAATCCTTGCTCAAAATCCTTGCTCAGCGAATGAATGTAAATGTTTTATCTGATCAATAACAGAGATCATCGAATCATAGAATATCCTGAGTTGGAAGGGACCCGCAAGGATCATCAAGTCCAACTCATGGGTCCCCAAAGGACTGCCCAAAAAATCAGACTGTGTCTGAGAACATTGTCTAAATACATTTTGAACTGCGGCAGGCTTGCTGCCATGACAACTTGTATGGCAAAGCACAGCAGATGAAGACCCTAAACTGGAAAATGAACAAGTTACCTAGGTAACTAGTTCAGGTACTAGGTGATCCTAGTGCCAATACGTATTATGTAGTGAAGATGATGGTAGAAATGTTCTAAGATTTCATCTGCCTCATCTGGATGCAAATTATTTACCTTTTACATAGCTTGATACCAAGCATATGAATAAGAGAGCAAATTCAGAGTTCTTTTTACAGTCACAGCATGTAATTCCATTTTTGTATGCCAGCTTCTCCTGTAGCCATGTCCTGGTTTCAGTTAGGAGAGAGTTAATTTTCCTCCTAGTAGCTGGTAGGGTGCTATGTTTTGGATTAGGATGAGAAGAGTGCTGATAACATGCTGATGTTTTAATTGTTGTAGAGCAGTGCTTACACCAAACCAAGGACTTTTCAGCTTCTCGCTCTGTCCTGCCAGCGAGCAGGCTAGGGGTGCAGCAGGAGCTGGGAGGGGACAGACCCAGGACAGCTGACCCAAACTGGCCAAAGGGGTATTTCATACCATCTGACGTCATGCTGAACAATATATAGGGGTGGCTAGCTGGGGTGGGGGGGCCGGCTGCTCGGGGATAGGCTGGGCATCGGTCAGCGGGTGATGAGCAATTGCATTGTGCATCACTTATTTCGTACACATTATTATTAGTAATTCTATTATCATTATTATTATTATTGTTGTTGTTATTATTATTTTCCTGTCTTAATAAACTGTCTTTATCTCAACTCACAGGCTTCACTTTCCCGTTTCTCTCCCCCATCCCAGAGAGGGAGGGGGGAGGGTGAGCGAACGGCTGTGTGGTGTTTAGCTGCCGGCCGGGTTAAACCACAACAAGCCAGTTTACAGTACGTCAAGCAAAACATATTAATTAGTAAAAACAAATACACAATATAAAAAAATGTGTATGTATAATGTTAATTGTGCAATAAAAATTCCTCTCTTCACTAGAAAAACTTAATGATCAGTGAATGAAAATAATATATCAGTAAAGAATGTAAAAGCAAAAAAAGTACCACATAAAACAAAGCAAACAAAAACAAACAAACAAACAAAAAAAACACTTAAAGATCTGGATTTGTTCTTTCACTAATGAACAAAAAATTCCTTATTCACTCATTCTTGACGCATCCATCTTGAAAACATGTATACAATTCAGCCAGATTGTATCAGTGAAAGTCATCTGACAGGATTTGAATCTAGAGTAAAAACATCTGTTTAACCAAACATTGTTTTATTATGTTAATGATTTATCATAATGTTCTACTATTTTACCAAAAAAAAAAAAAAAAAAGTCACATCCTTGACTTTACATTTTACTTTTTTTTTTTTCTTTTTTATGGAATTCATTCTAAAACCCATCATACTGAAGTTTATAATGACAATATTATTTGTCTTTTGAAATCCATATCGATATGTCAATAAATTTTCAAAATCTATTCTAATCCTTCACTTTAAAGTCAAAAATTTTCCTTGGAATATCTCTCAAGAGTATCTCTCTCTTGTTTTGCTGCCTTTTGTAGAAGCTGTTTAGAAATCCATCTAAACAGCTATATGTCTGTTTTCTATTGAAATATTCTAAGTTATTTACTTTTCCCATTCCTTTGTCTTCAGCAGCTCTTCTACAAGTCATATGATCATCACCCCCATAGACAATGTCCTCAATTCCATATTACATTCAATGTCTTCTCTGAAGAAAAAGACTTTTTCATACAGTTTGGTTACATATAACTTTCTCTATGTAACTATCTTTAAATATTTCATTTAATTTACATCTCCATTTTTTTTTCTTCAAGCTAACACTATTCATGGAATAAACAAAAGTCAAAAACAATAGGACATGGGACCTGATTCTTGTATTGCCTACACCAACTTACAATTATTTTATAACTAGATAGCTAGACCATAATCATATTAAAAAGAAAGATTAGGTTTTCATCAGCCTTCTTCATTAGTTTTCCACCAGGTTCATTCCTTCATTAAGCAAAAGTGGTACTAGATAAGCACAACTGTTAAAATAATCATTATCTCAGGAGCAAACTCAGAACAGTTTTAGTATTCATGATAATGTTGAATTACCTAGCAGTAGGTCATTAGTATATAAATATATATATTTTATATAAAAATGCATTTAAATTGTTAAGTTCATAACATGTATGATTTTTTCATTGTTTTGAAGAAAAAATGCTGTATTCCAGAAGCAAAATATATTTTTTCATTTTATTCTTGCTTCTTGCCAAATTCTTGCCACCAACTTAAAGGTATTTTAGTAGAAAGACATAGTTACATACCTCTCTACGTATCAGGAAATAATTTCTTTTATAGTCTGAATTTATGACAGGACTTGCTGCTTATTTTTTGGACAACACTCAGTGGCTTTAATATCTTTGTTGTTTTAAAACACTTCATGATGCCCACAGAAGCTGCTATGATCAAGTATACCTTGTCCTACATCCTGTTTATATGCTTTGACACATCTGTTCTTACTATAATGCATCTCCTCAGGAAACTAAGTATTTCAATAGAGGGATCTAAATGAAGGTTTTCAGAGTATTTATTTCCTGGAAACTGTTGTGGTATTGTTGCATCTTCACCTCACTAGACTAAATTTTAGTCATCATTAAAGGCAGGCTCTTTTCCTTCTGTCCAGACTTTCATGCTTTGAAAGCATTAGAGCCTCTTAAAATGGAAAAACCCTCATTCCTGGGGGAATTTCATTCAGAACTGGGATATTAGCAACAAGTACAGTGTAGAAACTTTCTTAGGCTTCGTAGTCTGATGAATTCCTCAGATATATGAACAGTTACAGGTGGCTGAGCTGTCTTAAAAAAAAAAAAAAAAATGTCATGGGTTACTGATTGGACAGGAATTGTCCAGTTATTGGACAGGAATCAGGCTTTGACCATTTTTCTTGATGACTTTGCTAAAAAAAAAATAAAAATAAAAAAAAAATAAATCTTAAATCCAGTAGAGTGTATAGATAAGGATATATTCCTTCTCTGTGTTAGCAGACTGTAGAGAAAAGAGATCCTCAGATGAATGCTGTGGAAGAGACTTTAGATACATCGAGTTCACAAGAAAACTGGCACAGTAAATTTAGTGCCACTTCCAAGGTTTCCAACAATGTTGCTCAACGGTTGCTGACAAACAAAAGTTTCTTGGAGTTAGAAATCGGACTTCCAAAAAGGTGCTACAACAAATTATTAATTTTAAAATAGTTTTGTTAGGATTATTTTAGGAGACACAGATATTCACAATTCTATTTATATAAAAGGCAATCGCTGTTTAGATGATCATAAGACAGGAAGAGATATTCCTGATTTACCCATTCTGACTCACAATCAGCTACAGAATCACAAAGGTCACAAAGGACCTTCACAAATTCATAGAATAACATATTCAAGCTTAAAAAGTTTTATGGAATCTTTTCCATTTACTGAAAGGATGTTTCAGAATCTCACCTCTCTTGATAGTTAAAAGCTTTCAATTGTGCAAAATTAAGTTTATTCATAAATCTTGTGTGAACAAATATTCTTGTGTAACCATGATTCTTATGCCTGTAGTGGGTTTACATGGCAAGGCTTTGATAGCAGGGGGCTGCAGGGGTGGCTTCTGTGAGATGAATCCAGAAGCTGCCCCATGTTAGATAAAGGCCAGTTTCAGCCAGCTCCAAAGGGACACACTGCTGCACAGATCTGAGCCAATAAGCCATGTTGTTTGTGCCTCTGTGAGATCAGAAGTAAGAATGGGATAGTACCCTGCTGCACAACAGCAGCTGGGAGAGTGAGGAGTGAGAAACAGCCTTGCAGACACCAAATTCTGTGCAGAAGCAGGGCAGGAGGTGCTTCAGACACTGGAGCCGAAGTTCCCCTGTGGCTTGTGTAGAGACCCATGGTGGAGCAGGCCCTGCCCCTGCAGCCAGTGTGTCCCACAGTGGAACAGATCTCCATGCTGCAGCCCGTGAAGGAGCCTCCAGTGGAGCAGGTGGATATGGCCTGAAGGAGGAAGAGGCCCACGGAGAGCCCCCGCAGGAGGAGGCCCTGGGGCTGGAGCTGCAGCCCGTGGAGAGAAGCCCATGCGGGAGCAGGGGGCCTGGGGGGAGCTGCCACCCATGGGAGACCCATGTTGGAGCAGTTTGCTCCTGACGGATGGACCCCGTGGTATGTACCTGTATTGGAGCAGTTCTTGAAGAGCTGCTGCCTGTGAGAAGCCCCCGTAGGATCAGTTCAGGAAGGACTGCATCTCGTGGGAGGGACCCCATACTGGAGCAGGGGCAGAGAGTGACTGAGGAGTGGTGGAGGAGAAGCACTATAGACTGACCACAACCCCCATTCCCCCATTCCCCTGCGCCGCTCAGGGGAAGGAGGTGAAACAGGGTAGATGGGGGGAAGGTGTTTTGGGTTTCTTTCCTTTGTTTCTCACTTTTCTAACTTGTAATAGGTAATAAATTTAACTAATCTGCCTACTACTTATCATTTGGTAAATTATGTACAAGCTGCTGCAGAACATTTAAATGTTTTGATGAAATCCACTGTACCCATGGTTACTTCTTATCAGGTGCAAACTCAGTGTGGCAGCTAGTTGAACGTTTAGTGAAGTATCAGTTTCATCACAAAGCTTTATAATGTGTTTGATTGATCACAGCTAAAGCCGTTATTTTCTTAAAGACAAAACTAATTCCACTAGATGGCAGATAACATTTAAAGTGTGCAGTAAAAAGAAAGATTTCATGAAATAAAATACTACTGTTCTCCCAGTTAACATATAGTCTCTCAGGGGCATCTTCTAGTAGTTCCAGTAGTTATACAGTGATAGCAAGCAATAGGACCATACAGATATTTATTTACAGCTACATCTTTTATTACTTGTCAGTCACTTTGGTACAAATACAGAATTTCCTTAGAAGTTTCATTTGTGCTTTTTGTGGAAGTTCCAACAGTTAAATTTAAGAGAGAAGACTCACTACTGCAGAGGTGTTTGAGACAAGATATGCAGAACTAAGTGTTAATGGTGCTCTGCCGAAATATTATGCTTTTAAATGTAATAAAGAACATTGCAAAACTGAAGAACACTGCTTTTATTGTATAACAAAAAATATGGAAAATAGATAATTGAGTTTGATTCCAGAATGTATATTTGAACAGACACCTATGCAGTTACCTAGCTGTTGGATAGGAAGGAAAAACAAAAAACAAACAAACAACAACAAAAAAAAAAAAAACAAAAAAAAAAAAAAAGAAAAGGAAAGCAAACACTGTTACATATTGTGATGTTCCTAACATCACTTCTTCCTCAAAAAGTAGGAACAGTAGGAACCAAAGAGCTTTTCAGTTCAAAGGCTGGGGCCCTGATTTACATGGAAGTGTAAATCAGTCTTATTTACTTGAAGAGGATGTAGGGACGTAATGAGTGTTTTGCTGGTTCAGTATTGCAGGCAGACTGCATTTAGGGGAGGCGGGCCTTTCCTTCCTTGGTTACTCTTTCCTCAGTGTTCCTAGCATCAGATAAAAGCAGA